>NW_025959285.1:0-37464 GCF_023159225.1 Perognathus longimembris pacificus | reverse complement strand
CTTAATTACAAACATCATCCTCCACTCAGGTTATCTTTTGGTATTGTGCCCACTCAGCAAGTTCTACCACCTACCTCATCCCCAATTTCCTTGTGACCAATTTTCCAGTCATGCCTCTTCTAAGTCCCTAACCAGCTAGCCAAACAATTCACACAAGAGCTCATACATCCATAAAGTCACTCAACTGGCCCCTTCTCCCTGTAAGCCAACCAACAGAGACACTGCTCAATGTTCTGCCCACCTAGAGAATTTCCCTTTACCAGCGTCCCTTTCAAGGTCATCCTAGTACAGAGTCAAAGTGCTACAACTATCTACTCTTACATGGTGCCTGAATATCACACAGAAGGTTCTGTAAAGCAGGCCCCAGTTTCTTCTTCTGTCAGCTGATCACAGGAAACTTACTCTAAAGCCACATGTATGGAATGAGAAGAATAAGAGTGCGACAGGACTTCAGACCAAAGGCATTTGGGCTATTTCTTATAACTTACTTGTTCCTCTCTTTACTACTGGGAAGCATGTATATTCTCATCTGAATATTTGAGAGGTATTGAATTTTTGAAATCTATTTTGAGATTCTATCGTTTTAGATTTTCAGAGGAATAGGAGTAGAAAGAATCATCAAGAATAAAGATTAACAGAGTTGTAATCTCACATCCTATTATTATTTTTTCCAATTTCACCAAAACCTCATTTTTTCAGACTAGTGTTCAATTGAAATCTCTTAATGCTCATGAGGCTTTTGTGGCAACATGGCAAAACGTCTAAGAATTACAAAGACCTAAGTTTGATATTTGCCAATAACCATTGCTGAAGTCTTGGCAATTAAATCTCTAGCCTCCTGTAAATTTGGGTCTTACGCATAAACTCTTAATCTACCTTCTGAGAGTACAGGGTAGATGTTGAGTGTTCTCACCACAAAAATGATAATAATCTGCGATATATATGTTAGCTAGATTTAACCACTCTATGTGTAAAATATGTTGTACTTGATAAGTATGTATCATTTTACCTGTAGATTTTTATAAATATGTTGATTAAAAATGGAGGGAATACTACCTATGAGATACTGAATGGGCTCTAAGAAAATGAGTTCAATCAGGAAAAGCCTTTTACAGGTAATGTTTATATTTGAACAAGAGCTTAGGATTTTTGTTTTTTTTTCTTTAGAAATTTTATTTAAATATACGGAAAATAGTTATGGATGGCAAAAGGTGCTATTTATCCTGTATTTTTTATTTTTTGTAATTTTGTATTCTTTTATTATTTAAAAAGGTGATGTACAGAGAGATTACAAGAACATGTCAGGTAATGAGTACATTTCTTTTTAGACAATGTCACCCCTTCCGCAAGCTCTCTCCCTGTGTTTTCTTCCATTCCCCCCACAAGTTATATAGTTAATTTTCAACATAGTGTCTAGTGAGTATGTCTCTGTTTTCTTTCATGGTTTTGAGCATCACAGTTATTGATAGCATGTCTGAACCTGCTTCCTGGCTCTCCCATTGCACTCCTTGATCCCAATCATTCTACAACACCACAGTAATCAAGGGGATCTTTCTAAAACATGGCACATCACTTTTCTAGCTAAAACTTTCCAATGTGTTCTTAGAATATTTGAAATTAAGTCTAAACTTTCTATTATGGTTAATAAAACTACACACAACTTCTTTTATGACTCTATATCAGTTTTCTTTTAGGCTAGATAAAGTGTGAAGTACCCTGCACACACACACATACACACACACACACACACACACACACCACACACACACACAACTCCTTTAGTTCTTACAAGAAAGTTTGAGAAGGTTGGCTGAAAGAGAGAAAAAAGCTGAGGTATTAAGATTAACAAAACCCTTCCCTAGAGCACCTAATTAGTAAGGCTTGCAACTGCTTCACACCCAGTTTTCAACATATCTAGCACTTACTACATATCTTCTGCTAGACACTGAATGAATGTCTTATATAAAGGTAACCACTTAATAGGACATATGCCACATGATGATATTATTATTCTCAAATGGAGAAAAAAGCTTGGACTCAAAGAAGTTAAGTAACTGGATTAAGTCACAGAAGTAGGAAATGGCAAGGCTGGAGTTTAAATAAACCCAGGACAGTCCCACTTCATACTGCTAACCCTAAGCATTTCCTCCTCCACATCCTCCTGCTCTTCCTCTTCCTATTATGCCAGTCCTGGAGCTCAAGCTCATAGCCTGGGAACTGTCCCTGGGCTTATTTTGAAGAGCTTAGGTTTTTTAATACATTTTTAGCAAGTTTACTTAGGCTCATCTACCCTCCTCATTGCAAAATGAAAAAGTTCATATTATTCTGTATGAGTCAGTACTTTGCTGAGATAAATTTTTTTCAATACCATCTGTTTCATCAAATAAAATTCCTACTCTACATTAAAGATCAGCTATTGTATCATTCATAACATCTGTACAAATACAATTTCGAGATATGTAAGGGGGTTGGAAATTTTTATCTTTCATATATTATGTTCCTACAGCTTGTTTTATGCTGTATTTTGGAGTCCAACTGGAAGATAAATCTTTGCCCCTCTGTCTGAAGTAGTTTCACGTACAACCCGTTTATGATTATAACTCTGTTGTAGTTCCTATCTCTTATATTTTTAGAGTTTTACTCATTCCATGTTTGAAACCAAAAGACAATCGCTGTGCTATTTGTCTATGAAAGGTGATTGTGCACAGTTTAACATTTGGCAAGCAACGAGAACCATGACTATTTCTGTTAACATAGGAGGAATCCCCATCAGGGAAGTGACTTCAACTGAAAGGAAATATTTGGATAGGAGGAAGAGGGGAAGAAAAGAAAAAGAGCAAATAAAACTTGTCAAGGGACCACTGTGTTGGGAGCCTTTTCTCTAGACTCGGTGCATTGAAAAACTCCATTATGGAGGTATCATTCACATTCACACACGAGCAAAACAGTATCAAAAGACTATTATTCCACACCACAGCTAATATGGTGAAGAGGGGAATGGATCCCAGCTGTCTCCTCCATGAAATTGTGCAGCTTTCAGACTGAAGCTAAGTGGACAGCATATCTACTCTGTAGCATAGTGGAGAGGGAAAGAAATGAGTCCCAGATTGGATAGTGAAGAGTGCCAACTTCAGAAAAGAACCACTGAAGGAGGGTGGGGAGAGAGGAGAGATGAGGTACAACAGTTATCACCAGCACAAAGGAGGAAAGATAATTTCAAAGGAAGGGTACTTGAGAATGGTCAGCATTAGGAAGTTCAATCAATAAAAGAACAGGCTCTCCACCTGCAAATGCAATCACCATTAACCCAAAAAAGCATACAAATCATCATTAATGCCTTCTTCTCCCTCACCAATTAGTAGCAGGGTTCAAATGAATTCCCTTGCCAGGCCTTCCTTTCCATCCTTTCTGCCCTCACTCTACTTCAAACGTTTACTCCCCAGCTGAGAAACTTGTAGCCTGGTCTTATGGTTTCTAGTTGGTGCCCTGGGATTCACCCAGCTTCTTCTCTTCAAAATAGTTTCATGTGACTCTTCTGTGCAGAGTTCAAAAGGATTTCCCCCCACACCCCTGTCACAAATCCAGTATTTTTCCAGTCTTACACTCTCTAGACACCTTTTTACTTTTAAGCCGCTGTCCCATATGACACTAACTAACCCCTATGAGCTTTATCTGCTTGACTTGATCAGTGGCTGTGAACTACTTGCTCTCTGACCTTTATTCTATCTGTACCTCAGTTTATCAGCTGCAAACATGGAAATAAATTTTTTTAAGAAAAAATAGTGCTTATCCCCTATAATTAGAGATAAAACATGCAAAACTCTTGAAATAGTGCCTGACTGCACTATTGAATAAGCACTCAATGAATTTAGTTATAATTGTATTAACTTATGATTTCATAATTAACTTTTCAGCTAAATGTCATACAAAAACCCCCAACAACAACAAATAGGACCATGAACAGTGTATTGGTACCACGTAACATTTAGCCTCCACGTTATGCTTTTAGCCACTTTGCCATGATCCCAACAAACTGCCAAGTTCTGCCTCTAAAAGGCTCTCCATGTATTCTGACTATCTACTCTGAAGAGCCTGTCATACTTAAATGACTGATTCCTAAATATAGTCATTCTAAATCCAATCACTACCCCTTTCAGAAGCGTTGTCGCTGAACTCTTTCTGAGAGCAATGGCCTACCAATTTGGAATATTTTTACTTTTTGTGTAATGCTTATTAATTTATTGCTTGTAATTTTTTTGCCAGTCCTGGGGCTTGAACTCAGGGACCTGGGCACTGTCACTGAGCTTCTTTTGCAGAAGGCTAGCATGCCAACAGTTGAGCCACAGCATCACTTCTGGCTTTTTCTGTTTATGTGGTACTGAAGAATCGAACCCAGGGCTTCGTGCATGCTAGGCAAGCACTATACCACTAAGCCACATTCCCAGCCCTGATTGCTTTGGTAAACTTTTAAACTACTATATTTTCCTATCACTTTTAAGTCTACAAATCACTTTGAAATCCATCTGCTCCTTAGGTTTCATTTCCCTGACTATGATTGCCTGCCCCAGGTGGCAGGAACTGAGATTTTGCTTGTCTATGTAACTCTGCCCTGCCAGGGCACTGCCAGGGAGCAGATTCCTAAACACAGGCGCATGAAGGGCATGGATTGTCCTATGCACACAGCTTCACCGTCACTGAAGAAAGAAACAAACTACTTTTCAAGTAAGAAAAAAAGTCAATTAAGGTTTTTAAGGATCTCACTTTTTCCTCCAAGAAATAACTTTCCAACTTTCTAGCAAATCTCTTTTTAGTTCAAATACCTGATGCTGCAAACGGTCATCTCTGTCTTGATACATCTTAATGCTAGCAAAGTGTGGGGAGGGGTAGTTGCCATAGTGACCAAGAGAAATGTCTGTAGACAGACAATTTCTGTCACTGAGACAGAAGAGTATTTCCTGTTCATCCATCTCTAGTTTGATTTAGTATAGTAAAGCTCCAAGGCAAAGTCGATTCATTTCAATTACAGAAGACATTGCTCTGGTTCTGACTCCGCAGGAATGGTACCAGTAATGTGTCACCAACACTTGACAATGGCTCAGTCTCAGCAATAGTTTTGACAAAAGAAGAATCTCACCACTTGTTGACTGACACCAGTAGAGTCACATCAGTAATCAATAACAGTTCAGTCTCACTCATATTTTTGTGTGCCTTAGGACTGGAGTTAAGATTGCCACAGAAATGAAATCAACTATGAAAGATATTCATTTGTAATTCTAAGTGCTTACATTCACATAAACAATTATTTAACATGTACACAGGCCAGTAGTTACTACCTATTTCCATTATTCATCATTTTCTCTGGCACCTTTCACCACTTAATCCCATTTTTTCCAAAATTAAAATTTAAAGAGGCAACTTCAGTCTGGTTTGGACAATGACACCATTCACTGGGAGACACAGGAGAAGAAGATGGGTCGGGGAGTGAGGTTAAATTCATCCTGAGCCATTCTAGATTTATAATGCCCAGCTAGACTTGTGTGCTGTTGGCCAAATTCTTCTAAAAAGCTATCCCATTAAGCCAGCACAAGGTCGACTAATGCCTTCTGGCTTCTGTGAGTCTGAGGTTCGTATCTCTGATATTAGATAATCCATTTCACTGGATGCTACAGAGACCATTCTTTTGCAGAGGAAAACGAGTATTTTCCAACTTCAAAATAGACTTGCTAAAAGGTAGATTTCTAATTTCTAGTTAGGCGATTTATAATGTCTTCTTGTAATAAGGCATATGTGAAGTAGGTTCAGATCCAGGTCTATGGATCATGCTCTTGTTCAAACACACTTGATATTTACAATGTCAACCATGTCACCAAGATGGGGGGAAAATCATGGTTTAGTATGCTGAGCAAAGTTGACTCACTGATCATCCCAGGATTTAATCAGAAAATGCTCAAGATTTCAAGGCAAATATGAGCTGTAGCTGCTCATCCTCTCCTAGTTCTAATCTATTACCCTATTTGGGTACCATTAGAGAACCGGAGCAGAGCATTCAACACAACCTAACATGTCAGACTAGACAACTTGTATGCAATAAAAAAGGCCAAAGGCAGATTTAAACATCAAATGACCCCATTTTCTTCAAACACATTGACACTGATTTCTCTTTTAGTCTTTTTCAACAATGATATTGTCTTTATACGTGTTATTACAATAAATTCATACCAAATCAATAAATTCTTACACTTGCATGAGATTTTTGTTTTTGTTTGTCCTGGGACTTGAACTCTGGGCACTGTCCCAAGCAACTTTTGCTCAAGGCTGGCATTCTACCACATGAGCCACAGTGCCATTTCCAGATTTTTCTGAGTAGTTTATTGGAGATAAGAGTCTCATAAGCTTTCTTGCCCAAGTAGCTTCAAAACTGCAATCCTCAGATCTCACCCTCCTGAAAGCTAGTGTCACAGGCATTGATTCCTGGGTCCTACCTTTGCCTACGTTTCTTTGCTGTGGTGTATACGTAAAGAACAGGAAGTTCTAATGTTTCTTACTATCAGTGGAACTATGTTGAAAACTTAGAAATAACTTGAGAATACCAACATTAGGATTCATCGCCGTGATGTGGCAAAGGCATGGGAGGTTTAGAAATCTTCACATGTGATAGTCAGACTCTTCTGAAGAGACAATGCCCCTATTAAACTTATGGCTTCTAATGTGTAACCTCCAACATCCTAAAAATATCCCCAAAGACTTTTATGTTCTTGGTACTAAAGTTTGTAAGATATGGTGAACAGAGGATGTTGTCCTAATGACCTAGGACTAGATTTCATAACTACATAGATGCCCTCATACTAATTAATATGATCATCTTAACTACCATCTGAAACAGTATTCATTGTTGAGGAGAAAAAAACCACAGGCTATTCTCAGCCACAGAACATGGACCAAAAATTGGGGATACACATTTCTTTCTGTATAGCTGAATTGCATGTCATTGTCTGATGAAAACCAACCCAAAATTACAGTTATAATCTAGTTATAATAATGTCAAGCCAGACTCTGGACAACCTGCTTCTGGAAGTCCTCTCCAGGCTGGTATGGCCCGTGCCTTTGTCAGATTAACTGCATGGCCCACATCTGAGGTCATCCTAAATCTCATGATGGAGAAGAACAAACTCAAATACTCAACTACAACTAGTTTAATTGGCTGTGAACTTCCATAGGGTTTGGGATTATTGTGTTTGGGGGATGAGAATTTTAGGGGATTAACAATATTTGAAAAACACAGTCATTTTTTCCAAATATAATATCAGAAAAAAACTCCATTTGGGTTGGCCTAGCATGCTCAAGACCCTGGTTTGATTCCCAGTGCTGCAAGAAAAGAATAAGAGGGCTGGGGATATGGCCTAGTGGCAAGAGTGCTTGCCTCGAGTACATGAGGCCCTGGGTTCGATTCCTCAGCACCACATATACAGAAAATGGCCAGAAGTGGCGCTGTGGCTCAAGTGCAGAGTGCTAGCCTTGAGCAGGAAGAAGCCAGGGACAGTGCTCAGGCCCTGAGTTCATGGCCTAGGACTGGCCAAAAAAAAAAAAAAAAAAAAGAAAAGAAAAAGAAGAAAGCTGGATAGGGAGAGAACGGAACAGAAGAGGGGCAAGGGGGAAAGAGAGGGAGAGAAAGGGGAAGGGACAAGAGAAGCAGGGGAGAGGAATAGGAAAGGAAGGAAGGGAGAAGGGGATGGGAAGACAAAGGAGAGGTGAAGAGAAGGAGAGAGAAGAGGGGGAAGATGAAACACACTCCCAATTCTTTTGTCACTCAGTGACAAACACAATCAAATTCTCATCCCTATACCTGGGAAAATAAGGAAATGCAATGAAGCTGGGTATTGGGGCACCGGGGCTCACATTTCAGACCCAGTGACTCCAGACTCTGAGACAGAAGAATTGATTGAGCACTTGCCTTAATACCAGCCAAGGCAACACAGCCAGACCCTGCCTTCCAGTATAATTTCTACTCATTAAAAATGAAGTCTAAAATACAAGTCAAATTAAATCCTCTAGCGACCTTAAAGGTAAGTTGTAGCTAACAAACAAACAACCTATTTCAATTCAGAACAGTAAATGTTCTTTACTCATGTGGATTTGTAAAGATCTAGTAATCTGAAGACCACCACAAAATAAGGAAACTAGAGAAAAGCTCAAAAAAAATGTTCACAGTGTTCTTGACCAAACTAAATAAAATCCCATGTAATTTTCAGCATAAGAAAATGTTTAATTCTTTGCTCTTTTTCTTGAGTCAGCATAACTTCCTGTATCTGCCTTATGGATAACATTGGATGAGCCAGCCTAAGAGAACTGGAGTCCTGTTCTTACTGTTCATCTGCTGTTTGGATCTAGCCCATTGCGACTTTCCTTATTTCTGACACAAATTCATCAAGATCACTTCATTAGTAATGGAAAAACTGTACATGGAACAAGAAATTATTTCGGGGAAAAATCTAAAACTTTCAAATGTTGAAATTATTTCACCATAAAATTTGGACTGCAATTAAGTTGTCACACTGATTGAAAATTCACTTCGGAGAATTTTTTTTCCAGAAAAAAAAGCTTTTCTATCTGTAACATAATACAAGGAGAACACGCAACAATGCAGAGGAAATAGCATCAGCATCAAGAGATTTGGGTGACTAAAGAACATCTGCAATAATTTTAGCATTTACCGTTTTCCTTTGATTTCTCTGCAGAGAAAATACTTCATTATACAAATAACTCTGCTAGAAAAAGAATGTATGCCCACATCCTCATGATTCCTACGTATGTAGTAATACATATAAATATATATATATATATATATATATATATATATATATATATTTCATACCGTAAAGTATGGCTGTTGAGGTGGAAAGCAATGTCTAGTATCCAAGAATGCAAAGCGAGCAAAACAAGCCACTGTTATGCATGGACATAGACCACCTCTCCATAACACACAAGATACCTGTTCTGGAATTTCTTCTTGTTAAGTAAGCTGTTTCATTAAAGAATAAGAAAAAATAATTTTTTACTGCTTTTCAATTAACCTGTATGAGCTATTTCTCAAAAACTAACAAAATATGCTAGGCACCATTGGCTCATGCTTACACTCCAGCTACTGAGGAGGCTGAGAGCTGAGGGTTGCTGTTTGAAGCCAGCCCTACCAGTAAGACTGTGAGCCTGTTATCACCAAGTAACCAGTCAAAAAAAAAAAAAACGCCTCTGAGTAGAGCTGTGGCTCATGTGGTAGAGCACTAATCTTGATTTTAAAAAAGTAAAAATTCAGACCACTCCCTGGCCCTGAATTCAAGCACCCAACAGGCACAACATACTCTAAAATGAAACATGTAAAGATACACGCAAACCTAATTCAATAATTAATGAAACAGAAAAAGACTCAGGGTCCATCATGATACCCTAGTATGAATGAGCAAAGTTGAGTAAATGCTAAACATGGCGTGTTTTCCCTGCTCAGGCGAGGCCAGCCAGGTTTAGTAAGGTTCCACAACGAATGAGGCCCCACAGGACTCCTGCCTTACAAGGAGACCATTTTCCACCAGAGTGGGACCTTCCTGGAAGTGACCACCTTCCCTGAAACCATGTCTATCCTCAGCCGAAGCCATGGGAGGCAAGTTCCTCTGTTGGAACTTTCTGGAGAATGGAGCCAAGTTCTTTTTCTGGACAGCTCGAGAATTTGAGGATATTTGGATACTTCTCCACTCTGAAGCTTCTTTGCAGTTATCCTACTCATATTTATACCATATGGCACCAATGAGACGCTCAAGTAAACATTCTTTGCACACCATTTTACTAACTCAGTTCTTTAGTATTTATTAAGACTAACATGGGCTGGGCACTGAAAACCTGTAGCATACAATTCTTTCATTAAAACTTTGACTCTGAAGACCATAATAACATACCTCTTAACTAGCGTCATTCTATGGCAGTGATTATAGACTTAATTCCTTAGATGCTGTATTAGTTCTAGAGAGCTCCATGCAGTATTGCTAATCATCAAGAGGCGCTTCTCTTTCTATTTTTGATGGAGTAGGTAACTTAGGCTGGAAGCACTTAAAGACCTTCCAATCCTAAACTACTCATTAACAGTGGAGCCAGACTTTCCAACAATTCTGATCCTCCAACTGAGTCCTTTCTACTGGCTACACCAATGCTACCTAAGTGGGGGGAAATAACCAGCATACTATTTTAGACACATTATGAATATGGCACTATTTATGTTACTGGTATTTACTCCAAAACATTTAAGTGCAAAAATCTTTAAGAACATGGATAAGCAGTGCTGATTTGTAAAAATTTAATGAAGGTCATTAAAAATAATGCTGGCTTCTAGAAAAAATTGGAAGAGAAAATGCCGAGTGTACCAAATCCTACTTTACCTAGCTGAAACTAACTCTTTTGAACGTATTTTCTCTGACCTAAGTGTCTATTCAAGAGCATAGTCTTTCCCTTGCTAAAATAAATTAGGTGAGTGGAGCTCTTGCATTTAGTGATAAAGCACACCCAGGAGACCAACTATGTCTACTTCAACACTGTACTCACCGTAATGTGAAAATCCCACCTACCATCTTGGATTTTTTCTTTGGAGGGCAACATTTACTAAACCTCTGTAGTTAATTATATTAAATAGTACTGTCACATCATATACTGTGAACTTTGCAGAAGAGAAATTTGACCAGTGTCTTTCAAGGGAGTACATTTATATATATATATATATATATATATATATATATATATATATATATATATATATATATAATTATTTTCAAACCTTCACAACATAGTTACTCTGCATGCTGATTTCCTTTCTATTTCACATTATAAGATCGAACATTGAGTGTCTGGGGGAAAATTATTTAACTTTTACAATATTTGTACTAAATTTAATATTAATAAAAAGGGGAAAATCATCTCAAAATTCGAACAACGTTTTTACTGCAAACACTACTTGCAGAAAAAGAGCTCTTCAATTTAGCACCTTTTAAAAGAGATTTTATAAATGATGATACAGTATGTTAAATTAATCCTTCTTTTACTCTCACATTCTCTGCCCTCTCAACCCTATTATTCAATAGCTTTCACTGAGTTTTGTTTTGCCATCTTCATTCTCAGATGCAATATGTTTCAGTATTGTTCAACCTGTAACATTCTCTACCCACATGTGGTGTACTTTGTACATATCTTTTAAGGATAAGAAAGCTGAGGCAAGTCATGAGGCTAGGAGAGATGGGAGAATGAAGGAAGGGGATGCATTGTACTCAACTGATATGGTGAATACAACTCCTTTGTACAAAGACTTAAAGATTTAAAAAAAAAGAATTACAGTATCTCCATTTAACAAAATATAACAGAATGTAAACTTCCGTGTCCTATTATTAAAATAAATTGTTTTACAAGGCCAAATTTGAAGGCAAGAATGACATTTGGAAGTCCTTGAACCCAACCCCATTATCAAATAGATACAGACAATAGAGGTATCAGCTAGAATGAACCAAATCACCTCCTATTGGAACACGAGTTCATTGAGATCTGTTTCCCAACTCTCCATAGAACTCTGATACAAATGTGCTATAGAGGAAGACACAAGGGAGACAGACCAGCTCAGAAACAAACTGCATGTGAATTATGTGGCATTATTAGGAAGAGCAATATAACCAGTACTAGCACAGCTTCTGATCTACTGGAGGATTTAAGAGAATGCTTATCATTTCAACTTGACGTCTGTGTAGGTCATTAAGGCTGGGTAGCCATTTGACAGGCAGACATGAATGGGGAAGATTCCAGGAAGAAGAGACAGAGACAGAAAAGCAGGAAGAAAACAAGTTTCTAGAAACCAGGAATTCCTATTGCTGAATGCTATAAGTATTAGGAAAATTTTAAAAAGGCTGGGGTCAACTTGGGCTCCTTCCATAAGGCAGTGGAGAAGAGGTATTTAAGCATAAAATCTACATTTTACAAGTGTCCCAATGTGCAGGGTGCTGGTGGCTCATGCCTGTCTGTCATCCTAGCTACTCAAGAGGCAGAGCTTTGAGGATCATGGTTTAATGCCAATGAGGACAAGAATGTCTCTTAAAGTGTCTCATCTCCAGTTAACTACAAAACAAAAAGGAAAACAAACACCTGGATGTGGCAGTGTGGTTCACAGTGACAGAGGACTAGCCTTGAAAAGAAAGGAAGAAGGGCTGGGAATATGGCCTAGTGGTAGAGTGCTTGCCTTGTATACATGAAACCAGGGTTCGGTTCCTCAGCACCACATACATAGAAAAAAGCAAAAAGTGGAGCAATGGCTCAAGTGGTAGTGTGGTAGCCTTGAGCAAAAAAAAAAAAAAAAACTGCGGGCAACTTTGCTCAGGACCTGAGTCCAGGACTGGCAAAGGAACGAAGGAAGGAAGGAAGGAAGGAAGGAAGGAAGGAAGGAAGGAAGGAAGGAAGGAAGGATAAAAGAAAGAGAGTAAGTGAGAGAGAGGAAGAGAGTGAATGAACTCAGGGACAGCACCTGCGTTCATGCAACACAAACAATAACAAAAACAAAGAATCAACAAAGTGCTAGTTTTCCAATAAGAGATTAAACATTTGTTAGAAATATATTCCTTACTTATTTTTTAAAAGCCCCTCGCATTTGAATTTTTAAATTTAGCTCAAATGAGCAAAGCATCAGGCAGAACTTCATAGGTCGTATTTAAAAAGATCACATTGGCACTGAACTACATTGAGCTCCTACATCATCATCAGTATAGAGAAAAGGAGTCTAACCTTACATTTCTTTTTTTTCAGAAAATAGAAAATGCTGTCAAGATGATATCATCTCAAATAATTGTTACTTCTAAATGGGCATAATTAGTTGGTTGAGAGCAGTCATGATTGACCTAGTAGTTTTCAATGTTATCAAAAGTTCTAAAGGCCATCTTTGATCAGCAAACTTTTTTTAGAATAATCCTCACAGCTACCATGTGCCTTATAATTAGAAAGACACCATCACCTCCACTTGGAGTAGCCAGCAGCCTCTCTATGTGTTTTCCTTTTCGTTTTTTTGTAATAATTACTTATTTATTGTCAAAGTGATGTACAGATGGGTTACAGTTCATACATTAGGCTATGTTTTCTTATATGCAAATTATGATTTCAACACTTACCCGATCTAATATTCAGGTTGTTCTAGCAATGAAATGAGATAATTAATGTAAGATCAATTAACAGCAATTTTTAGAAAGCTGAGCTGTATGAAAGCTCACACCTCATTGTTGGATCCTCAGAATTCATAGCATCTAGGACCATACAACTCATTAAATTGTGTTTTACATCATACTTCCTCATATACATATTGGGCCATCTTATTTTTTTAATTGTCATTTCAAGGGTTCTACTCATCTATTTTTTAAAAAATCCTCATGACCAAAATGTGCCCTCTAATTCTCTAGGAATAATGTAGTTTGCTGCATACAAATTACTGTCATCACATATTTCTAAGCTGTGTACATTGAACATAACAAAACAGGTTAAAATTAAAACACATGATTTAGCCAGGCACCTGGGGCTCATGCCTGTAAACCTGGTTACTCAGCAAGCTGAGATCCAGAGGATCAGGGTTCAAAGCCAGCCCAAGCAGTAAAGTCCAAAAGACTCCATCTCCAATTAACCAGTGAAATGCTGGGCTAGATGTGTAAGTGGCAAAGTAGCAGCTGAGCGGGCATACATGGCAGGGTTAAGCCTTGAATTCAAACCTTGTTACTAGAGGTGGTGTGAGAAGAGAGGAGAGAGGAGAGAGGGGACGGAAGGGGAGGGGATGGAAGGGGAGAAGAGAGGAGGGGAGGGGAGGAGAAGAGAGGAGAGGAGAGGAGAGGGGACAGGAAGGGAGGGGAGGGAAGGGGAGGAGAGGAGAGGAGAAGAGAGGAGAGGAGAGGAGAAGAGAAGAGAGAGTGCCCAATACATGGTTTAATAAGATTCTAATAGTTCAGGACTTATTTTTGTAGCTTTAGACTGATTTACAGAAGGAAAAGGCTTTTCACAAGTGAATGAACAATTATAGAAAGCAAATTGCTGTCTTCCACATAATAAACACATAAACATATTTCCATGTAATATTTTACATCAACATGACTGTTTACCTAGAAAATATGTCAAAATACTTGACTTAGGAAAAACAGTTCATCACTTAAAATATTGTAAATTATCTTTCCAATCAGATTTTAAAACAAAAAAAAATAGCTGCTAAGTGCCAGTGGCTCACACCTGTAATCCTAACTTCTCAGGAGTCTATGAGCTGAGAATCACAGCTCAAAGCCAGCCAGGCAGGAAAGTTTGTGAGACTCATCTCCAAATAACTACCAAAAAAACTGGAAGTGGACCTATGGTTCAAATGGTAGACTACTAGTCTTGAGCACAAAAGTACAAGGACAGCACCCAAGCCCTGAGTTCAAGCCTCAGGACTGGCACAATGAACAATTCATAAATAGACCCAAGATGTTAGAATGGCAATGTGGCTTAGCAGCAGAGTGCTTGCCTAGCATGCATGAAGCCCTGAGTTCCATTCCTCCCCACCACATAAACAGAAAAAGCTGGAAGTAGTGCTGTGGCTCAAATAGTAGAGTGCTAGCCTTGAACAAAAGCATCTCAGGGACAGTGCTAAGGCTTTGATTTCAAGCCTCAGAACTGGCAAAAAAAAAAAAACCCACAACATTACATTAAGTATATGTATATAAGCCCCTGGAAATACTACTGGGAAATCATATTATATATATAATCTGAAAATAATTACTAAATGAATTAAGTTAGCGTAATGAATATTTAATTAGGTCAAGAACCTAAATGCTTGCATACAGTACTTAGAAATTTTCTAAGCACACTCTGCTGTGAATCTGTTTTATAATGTTGTACAGTAATATGGTAATACTATCATAATATTATAGCTGATTAATATTCTCTATGAATTTTTTAGTAAGTGCCACCACAGTAGAGCAGCTAAATAAATATTACCACAAGTAATTGAGACCATGAGTGACAGGTGATTGAACTGCTCTTTGTGTTTAAATTACAAAATGAGTTTTCACACAGAAGGAGAAGGGATGGAATCACGGGAGGGGCCCGGAGAAGTTATCTACCAACTCTTTCCAAGTGACTATGTTAGGAATTATAAACATAGCCAAAAAACAGGAGAGGAAGTAAAAATCAACCTCCCCGCACCATCAAGGCCTTAGGAATCGAGTGCTGCATATTGTGTAATGATTGAGTATTGTGTAATGATCCCCATGGAATAAGCCATGTGCCCTTGGCCCTGAGAAAGGCCCCTGTGAGCTCTTCCCAGGGACCATAATCCTGTCATTCCTTTCAACCCTGACAAGGAACCGGCCTTGAACTGACAGCAATCTGTCACATGGTTGTCATCTCCAACCACATTTCCTCAGACCTTTCACAGGGTTGAGTTCGAGGTGACCAACCCTATTGTAACAAAAAGATCAGTGTGTCCAGGCCCAAAGCAAGACAGAGATGTGTGATGCCCTTTGTAACATCTGACCACCCAAGAGAGAGACCGTGAATGAGGCCAACAACAGAATCCGCAGAGGAGCCTGAGGGAATAGAAGCTGACCAGAGACCAGATCTGCCTCTGCTCGCAAACAAGTGGTCTTTATGGCAAAAGTTATTTTTCAAAAAACTCATGATGATTCTGTCTCCTGTATTCTATTAAAAAATTCCATGAAATACCCATTTTTATTCAATCCCAGGCAAAATTTCACATAGCCTGCAATGTCAAGCTGATCTCCAGAAAGTTTATTTAAAAGGCCAGTCATGCATAAGGGATGTACAGTAACAATGGGCGTAGATGTTGGCCACCCATCAATCTACTAACAAAATGCCAAAAGACTTTGTACAGCGCCTTGAGCAAGTAGTCATGGGACTGTTTCCTTTCCCTTCCTTCAACATTTCCTTCAACACACTGGAAAAATACAGATCCATCTCTTCTTTCCTCCATATACCCTGCTTCTCCACACACCTGCTGACATCGCAATGTCATTATAAGTTCTCACAGATGATCAACTGTCAACAAAATACTTTGGCGTGTGCCTAGCACAGGCTTGACACATAATTGGTACTTAAGATTGTACTTATCGTGTGAGTCTTTTTGGAGGGATGGGTGCATTTCTTACACAAGCGGGTTTTATTGAACATGCTGAGCAAGAAACATCCCATTTTAAAAAGTCAGCAAGATCTCAAAAGACTAGAATAAGCTAAGGAAGGGAACATTCTGGACTTTAGAAGTTGTTTCAAGATGGAAGTTAGTTAAGTGTGGTCTAGGCAAGAACTGATCTCTACTACTAACTGCTGAATTCTATCAAGGATAATGACGCCAGCAAATAAAAGGAAATTATGTGACACAACTATGTGTGTGGTGGAGGACTTCTTATTTTCAATAGAGATTTATTCCCTACTCACTTCCACTCTTGGACCAGAGTTCTGTTTGGTAAGAGAAATGAACTGCCATATATTAGCAAACATTGTCAACATTTCCTCAATATGGTGTCTCACCCAAAATTCTTCTTTATCAGGCAGATTTTTCTGTTTTCGTGGCTTGCCACCCTCTAGAATGGTTCTTCTTAGCCAATATTTCCTCTAAAACTCAACAAAAATGCCATGTGGATGATTCAAACCTTGCCTTGCACAATAGAACTAACACCTGCCATGCTCCTGGAATGACACTTTGAGCCCAACAATACCCATGGCCTTCATTTTCGCACCTTTCCATTCACCCTTCCGAAAAGGATGACTGGCGATGTCAAAAGGATGAGAACATCTTTATTCTCAAGTGCCATTACATTCAATTAGACAGGAACTCAAGTATAATATCCTTGATCATCACCCATTCGTAGTAATTTAGAGCTTTTCTTTTGAGTCTAAAGTTGCAACAGTCGTTGCAAAATAATCAGCCTGATTGAAAGACAGAAGGCTAAAAAGGGGCAAAACAGAACTGGGAAAGGAGCAATCTTAACCAACTTATTCAGTTTTGAAATTTTTTAATTGACTCTTCTGAAAGAGTTAGCAGCCAATATATATTTGGCCTACAGGTAAATATTAGAACACTATCCCAGGAGAACTTAGGTTTCATATGTCTCCAATGACAAATAAAAAGGCTTGGAAATTATTAACACATAGGTCACAAGAAATTTCAGCCAGGCATTAGTTGTTCACACCAGTACATTTAGCTATTCACGAGCTTGAGGTCTGATGATCACAGATCAACAGCTAGTCTGAGCAGGAAATTCTGTGAGACTCTTATGTCCAATTAACCACCACAAAAGCACAAGTGGCACTGTGGCTCAAAGTGATAGAGTACTGGACTTGAACAAAACAGCTCAGAGAGAATCCCAGCCCCGAGTTCAAATCTATGACTGACAAAAAAAAAAAAAGGACAAAAGAAAATTTCACTCAGTAGTAAACACCTTAGGGTCCTTCAGAAAACCCAATTCAGACAGCATTTCTACATATCAGCTTCTGATTTCACAGTCCAGCCCATGAATTTTCTGGCCCAGTTATTATTGTATTATTATAGTTACTGTATGACTTGCATGTGAATGTATTTCTCATCTTTGACCATTGAAATATGTGCTATTATTTCAATGAGCTTAAGCTGAATCAACATACAAGGTCAGGCCACACTTCTACAGCACAGTAATAGTTCTTGATCCATATAATTTTAAAGCCCTATAATCTATGAGTCCTAGCGCATACACCTATGTGACTTTAGAAATGTTCAGTGATTGGATCCTCTCTAGCATTCACATTTCCTAGATGTTGAAATGGAATATTAAAATAAGAAAGTTTTGGCAGCCTCCAAGAAAAAAGGTTGAGTGCCTCAAGCTATTAATTTTTATTGAATTGAGCCCTTTAATTGCTTGGGTGTTGGAGAATTAAAGTCTCCAACCAGTGGAAAAATTTAGCCCCTGCACGGTTACTCTGATGCCTCATTAGCACACTAATAGGCCCTTGGGAACACATTCCCTGTTTTAGTCCATCAGCCTGGAATTGGGGAAGGACTAGTGATTTTTCTTTTACTTCCCAAGAGAATTTTTACTGCAACTGCACTTTTAATTTGCGCCTGCGCTACATGTTTCATGTGTCTTTGTCCTTGTTGATTAGTTGTGTTTCGTGTGGAGTGCTAAATTGGGAAAAAAGTCCTCTGGTGGGCGGCCTCGGCAGGTTGATTGCCAGGGGATGGAAATCTCCACTGGGGAGGATCCCCCTGAGAATTTTCAGGGCCCTATGGACTTTCCATCACTCTGGCTGGCAGCTTGTGGACGCTGGACATGCCATCCAAGGCGTAAAAGCCTCTGTTTCTATGTTCTGTTTTGTCTTGACTAGTTTTGTCTTTGAGATTGGCACCAGTTTTAAACTTTTAAACTTTTGTTTCCCTTATTTCTGTTGTCCATTTACATGTCTATGGGCAAAACATTTACTAGGTACTGTGTCTCCTTCTGCAAGAAGGCAGAAAAAGTGCAGGCTGCTAAGAGCTGAGTTCAAACAGCTGGCTAGGCTAATCTTAGCCTGAGAGTAAACACTAAGAGTCAAGTGCTAGGTGGACTCAGTAATACTCCAGGGGACCCCAACCCAGTTATCTTCAGTGTTTAGTATGCTAAGATACTTTGCTAAAACTAATAGTTCCTAGCGAATAAGACTAAACAATGCTAAAATCATTCATTAAAGGTTTTGTTTTAAGTTTTGGTCATTACAAGAGTAAGATTGGAAAATATACCTTTTGCCACTAAAAAATGTATGGCTGATAGTTGTTTGGACTGCTTTTAAGTTCTGTTTACATTAATACTTACATATGTGAATGTATGTATGTGTGTGTGCGCGCGCACTAATGTATGTGGGTGTGAATGTGTTCAAGATTAAAAATGTATGATGTAAAAATAGGTTAGTTTAACTTTAAACTTCAAAAGATCATTGAATTTGGGCATTACCAAAAGCTTTAAAGGATTATTTATTTTAAAAGGAACTATAGTTAAAAATTCTTTAATTCATGGTTAAAAATAAATAAATAAATAAATAAATAAGAACTTAGCATGGGCCCTTGAACCTATCCTCAGTAGTGAGGGGTAAACTGACAAAAGTGCAGTTTAGCCAATCCACGTGATGGGACAGCCGTAGGGTGGCGTCCATTCATAGTGGGAGAGGGCAAGCTGGCCCCAAGGCAGTTCATCAAGCTCTAAGGAGTAGGATGGAGATAGGCCCATTCTATAGGACAGGCCAATGGAGGCCTTTCTTTTATTTCTTTTGTTTTCAGGTATAAACATTGGAAACCTCAGGGTAAAATGTATGATTTGACTGATACTTCTAAAACTGCCCCTTAGGATGGATTAAAATTGGAATATCTTAAAGGAGAGTTAAAAGTTTATTTACCTGATATAACTCGATTTCTGTACAGGTTTGCAATTTGGATGTATCAAAAAGGCAAATATGCTAACTCTGAAATCTCATGGTTATAATTCTGGGGCACACTGCTAAGTGTACTCTTGTCACAATTGTTTTGGGTATCAATTTAATGAATCAGGTACTAAATTTTTTAAGTGTATACTGTAATGTAACAGTAAGATTAACTATCTTAAGTCACATATAATCAGGTAAATATTTTAAAGTATATAAACTAATGGGGGATAGAAGTACACAACTTTCATTAACTCTCTGTATATAGGAAAATGGCTCTTTTAAAGCAGACAACCAGGAGGCAATGTGCCCCTGGGCTTCAGTTTTTCTATGCAAATACAGGCTGAGGTAAAGTTGTGAAAGCCTCTACTTTAAAAGGTTTTAGAATGCCTTTCTAGATAAGAAATTTGGAAGTGAAAAACAAGCAGCATGAAGCAATGGGTGATACCTAGGCTCCAGATTTCTTTTAATACAACCAGGCTTGGTAAAAGACTTGAGATCAAAAATGTATTCTGAGATATGAAATTTAAAATGTTTGTTTTAAGTTGGATATAGGAAAACGATGGCTATCAAGATGATTGTTTAATTACTACTCCAGTTTGTTTTACAGGTTTTCAATAAAATGATTTATTATTTGCTGCACCTGATAAAAATATTGTATCAAAATTGTTACAAATTTTGCCTTTAGACTTTCAACAGTATAATTTAATAATTGCCCCTGATAAAATTCATTTAAACAGAAGAACCATTTAAGTATCTGGGATATTTAGTTAAAAGACAAGTAATTACCCCCCAATTAATAAAAATTCGTACTAAAGAGTTTAAAACTCTTAATAATTTTCAAAAGTTACTAGGGACATCAATTGGCTTTGCCCTTCAACCTATTTTCCATTCTTCAAGGAGATTCGGATTTATGTAGCCCTCAAAAATTGACACGTCAGGAACTGCTCCTAATAAAATTTGGCAAATGGATGTAACACACATCCCTGAATTTGGCCGCTTACAATATGTGCATGTATCCATTGATACACATTCTTCTTTTATTTGGGCAACACCTCTACCAGGGGAAAAAGGGACTCATGTCATTCAACATTTACTAGAAACATTCACAGTCATGGGGATTCCTTCTCAAATAAAACTGACAATGCACCAGCTTATTCCAGTAAACAAGTACGAAAAGTTTTAGAATTTCATAACATTTTTCATGTTACAGGAATTGAATACAATCCTCAAGGTCAAGGTATAGTAGAAAGAGCTCATTATACATTAAAAACACAAATTACAAAACTAAAGAGGGGGAGTATGGATAGTACTGAGGGATATGCAACTTCTATGAAAAGTATTTATAAAACAGCCCCTGCTGTCATTGCAGAAGCATTATTTGTCCTTAACTTTTTAAATTTGTCTCAAGGAGATGTTTTAGCAAGAGCTGAGCGACACTTCCTAGCTCCGCCTATGCAAAACAAACCGCAGCCGGTTTGGATTAGATTGGGGGTTGGGCTAGATTGGGTCCCCGGGGAGTTGTTAACCCAGGGGCGAGGGTATGCTTATGTTTCTACAGAAGACAGCCCATCTTTCTAGCACCTGCTCCAGTGGATCCAGCAACAAACACCCCTCTGTCCATCAAGGGGGTGAGACATTCTCATTCAAGTGATAAGGCCATTCAAATGGACAGGTGTGCACTGGTAACCTGTAGGGGCTACATCAGAGGTAATGTATTGGGCCTATATTTCTAACCCTCCTTTATTACATCCATATTTATGGACAAAAGCCCCTGTCTCTGTTTTTACATCTATTCCTAATTTACTCTCTCCCTCTATGGGTCTGGCATTCCAGTCTTTCCTATGGAAGAGGAAAGATCATTTAACTTCTCTTATTCTCAGTTCTCTAAAGCTATCTGTCAAGGCCGTTCCCCATGTTACCCTTTTAGATATCAATATTGGATTCAGCATGGAGGTTCATATAACTCCAGTAGAACTCGGCTGATTAGACTGTCTTCCTGGTCTGTGGGATCTCATACCTATAAATTAGATAATTATGCTAGCCCTGCTGGCCTGCCTAAATGTGACAATTTTACTTATCTGAACCTGAACTTTACTGAAAGACATTGGGAAAGTTGTCGAGGAAGTTTTCCAACTATTTGGAATACATCCCAGCATACTTGGTATGATTGGGGACCTTTTGGTGTGTGGTTGAAAAACTGCACTGAATATAACTCATCTTGTGAACCTACTTTATCTATGAACATGTCCAATGCCATGTCTGCTAAACAGTTTTTAGGGTGGTTTGGAGCAGGCTTTAGTGACCCCCGGCCTGCTCTCGCCCATGGAGACAGGCTATTTCCTCCACAACGTCATCTCTGGAAATTAGCAGCTTCTCTGGCTCCCGTATTGCTGGCCAATGGAACTTACTCAGGATCTAAAAGGTCCTCGGCCTCCTACAACTTCACAGTTGTAAAGACCTACAATATCTCTGCTTGTGTTCATTTTCCACAAGTACTGATGGTCGGCCCCATAAACATAACAAAGAATGCCATTACCTGCATAAATTGTAAATTGTATACTTGCTTGAATAACAATGTCACCTTTAATTTTAGTCAAGATAGGATCATGATTTTAACCCAGCGCAACTCCCTTTGGGTTCCTGTTCGCATGCATCGTCCCTGGGCTGGAGGACCTGTACAAGGATTGGTAATGCAGTTTTTCAAGCGGCTTCTGAGGAGGAGTCGTCGTGCCATTGGACTGATTATTGCAGGACTTGTTGGACTGATTGCCATTGCTACAACTGCAGCAGTATCCGGAGCCGCATTGCGACAATCTGTACAAACTCATGACTTTATGGTGCAGTGGCACCAGGACTCCCACAATCTGTGGCAACACCAGCTGGAAGTAAATGCCCACCTTCAAGATGAGTTAGAAGCTGTTAAAGGAGGAGTGTTTTGGCTTGGACAGAAATATCTGGCTTTACAGCAACGATTGTTTTTGACTTGCGATTGGAATTCTAGTCATGTCTGTGTAACACCTTATAAATATAATGCCTCTGAATGTGAATGGAATGATATACAAATGCTTATAGATGGAGCCCTACTAAATGGTACGTTAAGTGAACAAAGCTTGTACAGGGAGGTTTTTGAAGCTTTTCAAAAGGAATTGCCAGATGCCTCTACTATTGATGATATAGCCCAAGGACTAGCTCAGACCTTAGAAGGACTAGACCCTAGGGGGTGGTGGCAAAGTATTACCCATAGTGTTGGAAGTGCCTCTATTGCCTTGATACTTTTGATATGTGTCTTTTTCTTAGGATATTGTTCCATCATAGCTATAATGAAGCGTTTCGCTAGGAATAATTCCTCTGATGTTTTACTAACTGCCCTTAAACTTTCCAGAGAAGCGGCTGTGGAAAATTAATAAAAAAGGGGGAATTGTTGGAGAATTAAAGTCTCCAACCAGTGGAAAAATTTAGCCCCGGCATGGTTACTCTGATGCCTCATTAGCACACTAATAGGCCCTTGGGAACACATTCCCAGTAAGGAATTTCTGGTGTTTGTGGGCCAAAGGAAGCCACCAGTTGTTGTGAGAATCTCCTTTTTCCCCCTACTTAGCAAGTCTCCTCAGGGAGACTTGCTGCCTTTAGTGTTAGATTCTCTCTGTAAACAGGAAAGTCTCCTCACTAGATTCTCACTGTAAACAGGAAAGTCTCCTCACTAGAGTCTCACTGTAAACAGGAAAGTCTCCTCAGCTGTTATTTCACAAGTATTTGGAGAAGTCAAGATTGATGTTATCTAGCCTTAAGGAGATAGTAGCTAGGAGATAATTATAGTTCTACCTAGGTTGTATACAGTTCCTTGTTTTGATATCAATAATCTTTGTAGTCACTACCTCCTGTAATTAGAACGGCATTTGTATCAAGTTCCTGCCCTCACAGGAGGAAATTTCCTCCACTTCTGTATTTAAGACAAATGTCATGCTGTATTGATCTTTTACCCTGTAATTGTAATATTGGTTTCTAACCCTATATAAACCCTGGCCCTCTTGGAATAAAGTATGCATTGGTTCACTCGCCTTGCATCCCCCGTATCCTGATTTCGACTGCAGTTACCCAGGTTCAACAGTATACTGTCAAATTTATGTAGGTACTAAATTTCAATCAAGGAAAAATATATATACATATCTTCGTAATTAGAAGCATTGGGGTAGGGACGGGGAGCCTGTGCTTGAACTCAACATGAGCACTGTCCTAAGCTTTGACGTCCTTCAGGCCAATGCTCTACCACTTGAGCTCAGCTCTGTTTCCCTTTTTTGATATTTATTTTAAAGCGGGAGAGAAAAGTTTATTACAGAACAGCTGGCCTGTGGTGGTGATGATTCATTGCCAAAGAGGAGGGAGAGAAGGGAGAGACTGGGTGACCCTCAGCCAGCCCTGCCTAATCTAGGGCAGGGGATTGGGCCAGGTTGATTGGGCCAGGATGTGACCTCAGGAAAGGGGAAGGTACCTGCCTCCAGGCCTGCTCGTTACCCAGTAACTGGGTGGACACTTAATAAGGTGGGGGCATCTACTTGGAGCCCTCCAGGAGGGACCTGACATTCCAGCCTTTTAATAGGTATGGAAAAGGACGATGACTCTCTGGCTGCTTCCTGCTCGTAAAGGGCGTCGACATTAGGGATAAAAGGCAGAAATGTGGCCCCTCCTGGAGACGGCTAGCAGTAGGGTCCCTTGGTGTTAGATGGCAGTCCTTGAATGAAGCCTGGAAGTCTCATGAGGCAGGGGCTGGATTTGTCCAGCCTCTGTTTCCCATTTGGAGTGTTTTTTTATGTTGTTGGGTTTGTTTTTGTTTTGTCAGTCCTGGGACTTTGGACTCAGGGCCTGAGCACTGTCCCTGGCTTATTTTGGTCAAGGCTAGCAATCTGAAACTTGAGCCACAGCACCACTTCTGTCCTTCTCTGTTTCTGTGGTGCTGAGGAATTGAACCCAGGGCTTCATGCTTGCTAGGCAAGCACGCTTCACGTTAGATTCACTTTACTAACCCTGGACAATGTCAACTAAATTCCTGCAAAGTTGTAAATTATGTCCCCTCCCTATTTCCATGGTAGAAAACATCAGTCCTTAGAACTAATTGCTCTTAACCATATTATTTAAGAGGAAAATATTTTTCTGATGAACTTACATGTACATATATTCTGCTCCAAAGGAATACATTTTAATTTTCTAAACCTCTTGGGTTTCCTAAATGGTACACTGCTGTTGTGAAATGTGACTCACCATTCACAAATTTTCACTAATAAACGTGCTTACATCTGTTTGATTTCATGCACATGTAATTTATTGAACCTTGAAAACCTTCTTCCTTGTATCATTTGCTAACATGAAAAGGGAGCATTCTCTAGAGGACCATAGTTAAAAGTATGGCTATTCAGGAAAGATGCTTGATGCAAGCATCGTGGCTAAGAAGACACTTCTAAAGGCCCTCATAAACAGATTGAGAGCAACAAAAGCAGAAGATGAAGGGGCCTCTGAGTTCTTCCCTCCAGTCTCATTTCTAGCACACTATCATCACAGAGTCAAAAGGACATAAGATTTGGCATGAACGAGGCAGTTTTAACCAAATTTCCTAGTCCTATGAAGCTCAGAGTTGGAAATCATGGAAATGATCATGATTGCAATCAATCCTGACGAAGCCAAAGTTTGATTTTCTACAAATTGGATGGACATTTGGTGGAAAAACAATGTGACAAGTTGCCTGGCACCAGTGGCTCATGCCAATAATCCTAGCTACTCAGGAGGTTGAGATCTGAGGATCACATTTGGAAGCCAGCCCAGGTAGAGGAGTCTATGAGACTCTTTTCTCCAATTAAATGATAGAAAAAGCTTCAGTGTGCTCCTTCCCTTCAAAACTTGTACAATGACGAGTAGAGAAGGCAGGAATTAGTGGCATATATGAAAATAATCAGAAGTTTAAATCAGCATGGACCTCTATGTCTGTGGACAGAAGTACAAGTAAAGAAAGAATATGACTGCAACTGGAGGTTCCTTAGTATGCAGTATGATATACAGAACTGAAGTTTTCTTCTCTGACAAAACAGCAGCTTTATTCAGATCTGGTATTGCAAGCAAGCACTCTAAGGAAAAACAAACTCCAACTGCCTAATAATCCAAGGGCATTAATCCTAAAAATAAAAACATTTATTCTGAAAGTAGTGGGAAATACAATCTGCGATTTCAAACATCTGAAGAACTGTCATAAAAAGAGGTATTTCTACTTTTTAATGACAATGGATGGCGATGATGTCCAGAATCAAATGATGGATACTACATGAAAACAAATGTTTAACCTAACAAAAAGATGAACTTCTCCAACAAATGTGTCCAAAGACTCAAGACTATATATTTCAATAAACCCTACACTGCATGACTATTTAAGCAAAATCTCATTGGAGGAATTCAAGAACGCAATGTGAAAAAACTGTAGCTAGCCTCTGATTACACACACAACACTGAGAATGTTCGAGGTCAGCACAGGTGGCACAATAGGCGGGCTCAGACTGGAAGGAATGCTATGTGTCCATGTTAGCAGGGTGCCAGGGGGCCTTGAAAGCCATTGTTATACACCATAGCTCAGTAGTTAAGTACCTATGATCACATAAGATGATGTGAAGTGAAACAAACTCTAAGATACGGAAACAATTGGTTTATCATTGTTGTTATTTTTAACGTGCTAAATGAAATCATTCCTTTTTCCTTTTGCTTATCTTCCCTATGGTTTAGCCCCTCTTGTCACTGTTTTTGATTTTGATACCCTCGGTAATATATATATATATATATTATATATATATAATATATATAATATATATAATATATAATATATATATAATATATATATATTATATATTATATATATATATATATATATTTGTCTGAATTAGGGAAGGGAAGGGGAACTTCAAAATGTTGAGACAAATGGTAAAACGTGAACCAATGCAACAGTAATAACTACAAGATATGTTGTAAACTAACTGTAAAATTGGAGGGAGGGGGAAATACAGGAGGAGGAAAGGTGGGAGAAAAATGAGGGATGAGATAGCAAGTTTGACAAGAAATGTACTCATTACCTTAGGTATGTAAATGTAACCCTACTGTACATCAACTTGACAATCAACATAAAATAAAGAAAGATGCCCTGAGCTCAAGAATTAATACTCATATGTAGATGGATACTTTCTCTCTCTCATACACATACACACACACACACACCCACACACACACACACACACACACACACACACAGAGGGAGAGAGAGAGAGAGAGTCATATTTATTTTTAAATACCCAATAGATAGCTTGAGGCCATGTGGAATAGAAGCAGGAACCCAGGTGATCTCAGCAAACAGTAAACCCGACACAGCAGCCTCTGTGAACTGTCCAAGCAGGACATTGAAAGCATCTGGAAACATGTTTGGTTGTAGAATTACGGATGCAACCGGCTCCTAGGTCAAAGCACAGGATTTTGTTACACATCCAACAGGACACATGGACAGCCACCTAAAGGGAGGAATTAGCCAGAGTCTTGACACCACTGTTTCTTTTAGACCCACCTGAGTGGGTCTCTGATTGTTGTAGCCCCAGGAGAGCTTAGCCAACACCCAAAGTATTTACTAGTAAACATGGCTGCAGTACCTGAACCCATCTTTATGAGCGCGGGTGATGGTCCTTAAAAATAATGGCCAGGAAAAGCTCACCTGCAGAAGGGATAAATTCTCACAGTTGATCTAACAACTGACAGGGGTCATTTAGCTTCAGGAAAACCACCTAATTGGTGTGTCAACAGCTTTCTACAAGGTATCATAATTCTCAGCAGAGAATTTACCAAATTACATAAGAAAGACAAAGAAAGTCAAATATTAATTTCTCAAACAAAATGGGGGGCTGCTACTATAGAAGCTGCAAAGACTAAACCAACGGGGAATCATGAACTCAAATACCCATCATAATATAGGGTTAAATCCATTAATATTGGGCACCACTGATTATAGACTACATTTTTTATACACTTTTAGTTATTTTGAAGACTTTAATTAGTTTGATACTCAGTTAGTTCTTCCCAAGACCTTAACAGCCCATTTCTAGCTCTAAATAATAAGGCAGGCTTAGTCACAATGAACATTTCACTAGGTCTCTGGGATTTTGGTGCCAGTTCTGGTCTGGCCAATGATCCTGTTCTTTTGTGCTTAAGGCTAGCACTCTCACAAAGCTCCACTTTCTGCTGTATTGTTTTGTTTTCTTTTGGTGGTCAATTGGAGACAAGTATCTCAGTGACTTTCCTGCCCAGGCTAGCTTCCAATTGCAATCCTCACTTTTGAGTCTTCCAAATAGCTAGGCATGAACCACCAGCACATAGCAATTTAAAAATATTTTCCCTGAGCAGAGGAGCAGCAGAGCCCTAGTTAATCTCTCTCCAACACCCCAGTTTTACCACTCCAGAAACTTTTACTCCTAGAAAGACAGCCCAAGTAAGTTATAACAGTACAGGGATTCTGTCCAATAAGGAAAAATTGACATTGCTGGCCTGAAAACACAGATTTCAGTTCTGGGCCTCATCCCTCTGCCAAGCCAGTGCCGGCGCTGGCACAGCGTCTCACAGTTCATGGACCTAAACCACCCAGAAGTGACCAAGGTGAAATCCTCCAGATGGTGGCAGACAGACGTGGATCTCAGGCTGAGCATGGACAGGCCGAAATGGCAGACAAAGCATGAGTACCCCACAAAAGATATTCTCACTCGTGCCCACAGAGAAGCATCGGTAGCCTTTTCCCCACTGCCAGAGCAAAGCACCATCTCTGACACTGGCATAGGGTCAGACCAGACTGGAAATAAACCCGGCTTGGGGAAAGCGAGGACAAAGGGGCCACCTTTGAAAAGAGCAAGAGGGACAGACCAATGAGGGCCAGCTCCACCCAGAAGAGCAACCCCTGCCCAGGTGGGAAGCTCATCCAGGCCACAGTTCACAACTCAGGTGAACTCAGCCAGAGGTGCCCGCCCTGCCCGCCAGAATTTCTAAATTAAAACGGAAAGTGGCGAGCAGCTACCGGCAGCAAGGAACAACCAGATAGGAGAACAAACAGTTCCCGAGACAGATAAATGGCCCCATCTCAGAGGAAGCCTAATTCCCAGCCCAAAATGGAGCTGAATTTCATAGCCAGCTATGCTCAGGAGGCCATCCTGCCCATGAGGGAGGAACCACCCCTAGGCAAGCAACTCTCAGACAGGTAAACCAGGCCAGAGCCAACCGCCCTGCTGAGTCCACAGCCTCTCCAAAGCCAGGTGATAAAGGCACCAGTCTCACAGCAGATGGGAGGAGCCAGGGCTCCCAAGACTGTTCACTTCCCCCATTTACAGAGGACACCCAAGTCCTATGTGAAAGCTGTGCGAACCACAGAGCCTCAGGATTTCACTAACAGAGGAGGAGGGTCAGAGCTGATCCACCCGCTGCAAACTGAAAGCAGGTCAAACCACACAAGCACCAATATAGACTACAGACAATTGCAAGGAAACCAGAGACTGGAGAAAGCCCACCCAAACAAGGAAGACTCCATTTTTTAAAGATTTATTTTTATTTTTTATTTAACAGATGTTGTTGGTTTTTTGTTTTCCAATGTATAGACAAATGGTAAAACGTGAACCAATGCAACAGTATTAACTACAAGATATGTTGTAAAATAACTTGAAACTTGGGGGGGGGGGATATGGGAAGAGGGAAGCTGGGAGAAAAATGAGGGACAAGGTAGCAAGTTTGACAAGAAATGTAGTCATTACCTTAGGTATGTAAATGTAACCCCTCTGTACACCACCTGTACAATAAACATAAAATAAAGAAAGATGCCCTGAGCTCAAGTACTAGTGCACATATGTATATGAATACTCTCTCTCTCTCTTTCATACACAAATACACAAATACACACAAACACAGAGTCATACTTATTTTTAAATACCTAATAGATAGCTTAAGGTTGTGTGGAATAGAAGCAGGAACAGAGGTGATCTCCTCAGAAAACAGTAAACCCGACAAGTTGCATCTTTGAACTGTCTAGCGGGACCTTCCTTCTCATCAACCCAGGGTTCACTTCCACAGCAAGATACACTGCCTCCATGAGTATACATGATATACCTCCGTGTGCGCTGTCAAAGTCCACCCAGCCCACTATGCATCATTGGACATCTCTGCAGAAAGACGTGGGGATTGTGCATACTTGCGACTCCAGTGTGTTCATGATCACACACACATACTGCGTAGGAACACTAACAGGTGGATCTTGAGCCCAACCCTGCCATATGGCATCAGAAGCATTCACAAGGTGGAGGGAAGAGTATTTGTCTTCCCCTGTTGCATCCACCACAGCAATAGAAGCCGAGAATTCTCCACCCCAGGAAGACCATAGTGAATGCCTCCAACTATAGGGAGACCCAGAACCTGATTGTCCTAACCAACCGCTGCTTCCTTTACTCCTAAACAATCTCCATCTAAGGAGGATCCCCAAGCCCTTCCTGAAAGCTGTGCGAACCACAGAGCCCCAGGATTTCCCTAACAGGCGAGGAGGGTCAGAGCAGATCCACCCCCTGAAAACTGAAAGCAAGTCAAACCAGCCAAGCAGCAAAATAGACTACAAACCATTGCAAGGAAACCAGAGACTGGAGAAAACCCACCCAAACAAGGAACACTCCATTTTTTAAAACATTTTTTAAACTTTTTTTTTCTATTTTTCATTTCTGAGACGTCGTTGGTATTTTGTTTTCTATTTTTTTTTGTTTTATCGGCTTTTTTAATTTGCTTTTTCGGGGGTTGGGTTGTTAATTGTTTTGTGTTTTGTGCATTTGTCTTCCAGTATTTTTCTTTGTTTCTCTTTTCACATTCTCTTATTTTAAATTACTTTCCTATGACTAACAGCTTCACTCTTTTCTGCTAACTCTCCATTATTCATCATATTAATCTTGTCCTTTCTACCGATTCTATCCTTCTTCACATTTCCACGTCACTGAAATGAAACCAAAATCACCACCACCACCACTGCCACCATCACCACCACCCCCACATACATTTTACTCTATTCCCTTCACTACCTCTCACTTATCCTCCAGATTTACATTCAGGACCTCCAGACTCCATTGATCCCTGGTTATTGGATAGAGGATATCCCTGTTCAATCCAAGTGAATCAAAGTGGTTTATAGAGAAATCCAGCTCATAGTATTTTAGCAGTACTTATTAACTATTGAATACAGGATTGGTTGTTATTTTGAAATTGTATTTTTAGGAACACCAAATCTAATTTTATATACAGTTATACCAAGTATCTGTGTATAATTGTGAACTTCTAAGATTTACACAACAGTGCTTGGTAAGGTCTGCTTTGGGTCTTAAACAGTGCTCACAGGTGCTCTTAGATAGGCATTCCCAATCCAAATGGGCAGAAGAAACACAAGATGGCAAACAATGCAGTCATATCTCCCACTCAAAACAACCAGGAAGCAGAGCAATCAATCAAAGACATAGAAGAGAACCCTCAAAATGCTCTACAAAGTCTACTGATAAACATGTTAAATGAAAAGTTTGAATCCATCCATACATCAATCCATCCATAAAGTAATAGATGATTTCATGGCCTCAACAAAGAGAAAGATAAATGAACTTCAAGAGTCATATGAAAAGATAACTACCCCAGCTAAAAGATTTGAGAGACAGCACTCAAAACCAAATTAATAATGTAAAGATGTCCATGCAGGACCTAAGAGATACTTCTAGCAAGGACATGGAAATCATCAGGAAAGACCAGTCTGAAGGAAAAGAGATTCAAAATCAAGTAACTAGCCTACAGTCTCAAGTAGGTGAAGCAGAGGATCAAATCTCAGGAGCTGAAGATTCCCTAGAATCTATGGAGAAATGTCACACAAAAATACAAAACCAATCCAATCGATAAAACAGATCACTCCAGGAGCTCCAAGACACAAGCAGGAAGCACTATTTGAGCCAAATAGGAATTGAGAAAAACCAGGAGAAAGAAGTTAATGGAATATGCCACCTATTTAACAGAATATTAGCCAAGAACTTCCCAACTATCCAGGAAGGTAGGCCGATACAGATACAAGAAGCATTTAGAACCCCAAAGCGACCAGATCAGAATAGGACATCCCACTGACACATTGTGATCATAACAGGATCAGTAGAGTCCAAGGAAAGAATCCTTAAAGATGTTACGGAGAAGAAAGTAATCACAAATAAAGGAAAAGCAAGCAGAATTACCCCAGACTTCTCAGCAGAGACCATGAAAAGCAAGGGGATCCTGGAATGAGGTATGCCAAACCCTAAATAATAATAAATATCAACCAAGAATGCTGTACCCAGCTAAACTCTCATTCATAGCTGAAGGTCAAATAAAAGTCTTCCACAGGAAGGAAAAACTGAAACAATGTATCTCCACCAAACCAGCTTTACAGAAAATCCTCAAAGATGTACTATACAGGGAAAATAATCAAGATCCCAATACAGACAGAGAAATGAACCTTAACTAGAAAACCAGAATATTAGATCAAGAATTGGGAAGACACAGCTTTTAACAAGATAGCTACAATGAAAGGACAAATGATCATCTCTCAAACCTAACTCTCAACATTAATGGACTTAATTCTTCATTCAAACGACATAGGCTCATTACTTGGATCAAAAATCAAGATCCGTCTTTCTGCTGCCTCCAAGAGACACATCTATCTAGCAAAAGCAAACTTCTTCTAAAGGTGAAAGGCTGGAATAAAATCTACCAATAAATGGCCCCCAAATGCAGGCTGGAGTGGAATTCTAGCATCAGATAAAATCGACTTCAAATTAAAAATGGTAAGAAGAGACAAAGAAGGTTACTACATACTAATAAAGCGATGTCTCCTACAGGAGGATATAACCATCTTAAATATCCACACACCAAATACAGGAGAACCCAACTTCATCAAACCAACACTACTGACTCTAAAATCACTCATAGTCCCAAACACATTGATTGTTGGAGACTTTAACACTCCACTGTCACCTCTGGACAGACCAACAGGCCAAAAACTGACCAAAGAATCCACAGAACTAATCAACTGCATAGACCAACTAGACTTAACCAACATCTACAGAATATTCCATCAAGCAATACCAGAATACACATTCTTTTCAGCAGCCCATGAAACATTCTCCAAAATATATCACATCTTAGGGCACAAAGAAAATCTGTACAAATTCAGAAGTATCAAAATCATTCCCTGCCTTCCCTCAGACCACAATAGATTAAAATTAAAGCTCAACTCAAACAGCCACCACACAAAATGATACAATCCATGGAGACTAAGCAACACACTGCTGAACCATCAGTGGGTCATTGAAGAAATTAGACCAGTAATTCAATATTTATGGCATTCAACCAAGGTGAGTGCACAAAGTACCACCTCCTTTGGGACACAGCAAAGGCAGTACTCAGACGAAAATTTATATCTGAGTGCCTACACCAACAATCTGGATAAACAGCAACTCAACAACTTACGGAATCACCTTAATCTTCTCAAAAGAGAACAAGAAGCCATACCCCCAAGTCAATAGATGGAAGCAAATAATTAAAATCGAATCAGAATTAAATATACTTGAGAGGGAGAAAAAAAACCATCGCAACAATCAACAAAACAAAGCCTTGGTTCTTTGAGAATATTAACAAGATAGTCAAATTCCTAGCAAACCTGACCAAAAAACGATGGCAGCACACCCACATAAACAAGATCCGAGATAAAACAGGTAACATCACCACAGAAACAACCAAAATTCAGAACACAATAAGGGACTATTTTGCAAACTTTTGTGCCAACAAATTCGAGAACCTGGAAGAAATGGATGATTTTCTAGAAAAAATTGATACCCCCAAACTCAACCATGAAGATTTAAACCTTCTAAACAGACTCATACCCAGCCTTGAAATAGAAACAGCAATAAGTGATTTCCCATCAGAGAAAAGCCCATGTCCAGATGGATTCACAGCAGAATTCTACAAGGCTTTCAAAACAGAAGTCACACCAATATTTTTCAAAATCTTCAGTGAAATTGAAAGAGAACGTTCACTACCAGACTTATTCTATGAAGCCAGTATAGCCCTCATCCCAAAACCAGGCAGGGACTCATCAACAAAACAGAACTATAGAACGATTTCCCTGATGAACATAGATGCAAAAATTCTCAACAAAATTCTGTCCAATCGACTTCAACAGGTCATCAAAAATATCATACACCATGTTCAAACTGGATCCATCCCAGGGATGCAAAGTTGGTTCAATATACGCAAGTCAATTAATGTAATCCACCACATCAACCAGAGCAAGGTAAAGAACCACATGGTTATATCTCTGGATGCAGAAAAGGCGTTCGATAAAATCCAGTACCCATTTATGATAAAAATCCTGGAGAAATTGGGATTCCAAGGAACATTCCTGAATATAATAAAGGCAGTTTATTACAACCAACAGCAAGCATAATTCTAAATGGTGTAAAGCCAAAGCCATTCCTTTGAAAATCAGGAGCAAGATTGAGATGTCTGCTCTCTCCCCTCCTCTTTAACATTCCTAGCCAGAGCAATTAGGCAAGAAGAAAACAAAAAGGGGATCCAAATAGGAAAAGATGAAGTTAAGCTTTCTCTCTTTGCAGATTACATGATCCTATACCTAACGAACACCATAGACTCTACTCCCTAGCTACTAGAGCAGATCCAAAACTTTGGCAAAGTTGCAGGATATAAAATAAACCCTCGAAAATCAACAGCCTTTCTATATGCTAATAACACGAAGACAGAGGCTGAAGTCAGGAAAGCAACTCCCTTTGCAATAGTCTCAAAAACATAAAATACCTAGAAATAACCTTAACCAAAGAAGTGAAAGACCTCTATGATTAGACTGTTTGGTGTAAGTGAACTGAACAACTCCGTGGGGGGGGGGGGAGGGAAAGGGGGAGGAGGGAGAGGGGTATGAGGGACAAGGTAACAAACTGTACAAGAAATGTATAGAGTGCCTAAAATATGAAACTGTAACCTTTCTGTACATCACTTTGATAATAAAAATTTGAAAAAAAAAAAAGAACTAAGGAAATGGACAAACCTCCCATGCTCCTCGATTGGGAAGATTAATATAGTCAAAATGGCAATATTGCCAAAAGCTATCTACAAATTCCATGCAATACCACTAATATCCCAACACCATTTTTTAATGAAATTGAGGAAGCAATCCAGAAATTTATATGGAAAAATAAATGACCCCCCGACTAGCAAAAACAATCCTAAGCAGAAAGAAAAATGCCGGAGGAATTACAATACCAAACTTCAAGCTGTATTATAAAGCTATAGCTATAAAAACAGCTTGGAATTGGCAATGGAATAGGCCTGAAGACCAATGGAACAGAATTGAAGATCCAGCAGTGAACACACAGAACTAAGACCCCTTAATCTTTGATAGAGGAGCTAAAAAAATACGATGGAAGAAAGATAGCCTCTTTAACAAATGGTGATGGAAAAACTGGTTCAACACCCACAACAAAGCAAACCTAGATCCTTATATATCATCCTGAACCAAAATCAATTCCACATGGATCAAAGATCTTGAAATTATAACAGATACCTTGAAAGCACTAAAAGAAGTAGGAGAAACACTTGGGCTCCTTGGCACAGGACAGACCTTTCTTAACAAAGAGCCATAAATGCTACAAATCACAAAAAGGACGAGCAAATGGGATTGCATCAAATTGCTGAGCTTCTGCAGGGCAAAGGACATAGCTCACAAGATGAATGGAAAGCCTACAGATTGGGAAAAGATCTTTATCAGCCATACAATGAACAAAGACCTCATATCTAAAATATATGCAGAACTACAAAAAATTAAATTCCTCCAAAACAAAACCGCAAAGAACCAACAGCCCCCTCAACAAGTGGGCTAAAGACTTACAAAGAGACTTGTCTGATGAGGAAATGAGAATGGCCAAGAGTCATATGAAAAAGTGCTCTACATCTCTGGCCATAAAAGAAATGCAAATCAAAACAACATTGAGATTCCATCTCACCCCAGTAAGAATGACCTATATCAAGAAAACTAACAATAATAAATGTTGGAGGGGATGTGGACAAAAGGGAACCCTACTTCATCGTTGGTGGGAATGTAAACTTGTTCAGCCACTCTGGCAAGTGGTATGGAGATTTCTCAGAAGGTAAACATAGAGCTCCCTTATGATCCAGCAGCCCCACATTTGGCATCTACCCAAAGACCACAGAGAAGAACACACAAAAGCCACCAGCACAACAATATTCATCACAGCACAATTTGGCATAGCTAAAATATGGATCCCACCCAGTAACGCTCAGTAGATGAATGGATCAGGAAAATGTGGTACATATACACAATGGAATTTCATACCTCTGTCTCAAAGAATGACATTGCCGCATTTGTAAGGAAATGAAAGGACTTGGAAAAAATTATCCTAAGTGAAGTGAGCCAGACCCAAAGAAACATGGATTCTATGCTATGAATAGGATTCCCTATTCTCATAGGGAATAGTTAGCTCAGGTTTAGGCTAGTCACAGCAGAGGATCACAAGAGCCCAACAGCAATACTCTTATGAACACATGAGATGAGGCTAACGGAAACAACCTCCATTTTATGGAAACAACTGTTATATCACTGCTGTAATTACTTTCAACATGCCATGTGTAACTGTAGCTTCTACTGTTGATGATGCTCTTGTATCCCCTTCCTGCGGTTGTACCTGCACTATCAGTTTATCTTATTTGAGTACTTTGGAAACTGTATATACTGGTATTAGAATTAGGAAAGTGAAAGGGAATACCAAAACCGAGAGATACAAGATAAAAAGACAAACGACTACAAAGGCAATGCTTTCAAAACTGTTTGGTGTAAGCCAAGTGAACAACTCTGGGGGGAGAGGGGCAGGGGGAGGGGAGGGTAAGTGAGGGAGGAGGTAACAAACAGTATAAGAAATGTATCCAATGCCTAACATATGCAACTGTAACCTCTCTGTACATCACTTTGACAATAAATAAGAAAAAAAATGTTTTTCCTATGAGGAAAACAATACAGTCTATGTTTCTTTAGGTCTGGCTCACTTCACATAGTAAATTTTTTGGAATAATTAGTACATGTTTAGGCTAGTCAAAGCCGAAGTCATAATAGCCCAATAGCTATGCCCTTATGGACACTTAAGATGATGCTAAGTGAAATGAGCTCCATGTTATGGAAACAAGTGGTATATCATTATTGTAATTATTTTCAACATGCGATATGAATCCGTACCCTTTTTATTTTCTCTCATATTCCCTTCCTGTGGTTTTACCCCCACTATCACTGTATCTCATCTGAGTACCCTGGATACTGTATATACGTGTATTAGAGCTAGGGAAGAGAAAGTAAATATCAAAATCAATAGACAAAGGATAAAAATACAAACAACTCCAAACACAATACTCACAAAACCATTTGGTGTAAACCAACCATACAACTCGTGGGTGGAAGGGGAAGCAGGAGGGAAGAGGTAGGCATGTGGAGGGGAGGAGGAGCTAACATATTTGACAAGAAATGTACTCACTGCATTATATATGAAACTGTAACCCCTCTGTACTTCACTTTGACAATAAAGGTGAAAAAAGACAATAAATATTTTTTAATGATTCTGAAACACCTAACATTTCTGAGAGTTATAACATATAATGCTTAAGATTCTCATGTTAAAAACTAACATTTAGAATCAACACTCTCTTTCTCTGGCAATAGGAAATCTACCAACATATACACTGTTTGTGAATAAAGGTAAAACATTTCCCTCAAAGAACTGCTAATCACCATACATTTCCTTTCTTCCTTCCTGTTATTTACTTCAGCCATTCTCTGGCCATAATCTGAGTGAAACCAGCCAAAAGGTACAGACACTGAGGCAGGTAGGGACAGATAGC
>NW_025959284.1:0-74172 GCF_023159225.1 Perognathus longimembris pacificus | reverse complement strand
TCATTAGTCTTTTTCTTACATCCTTCCTCTGCTCCACAGAGGAACAAGTGGGAAATGTTGCAAAGTTGCTCAGAACCTAAAGCTAATGTACATGGCGGTTAGTTAAACATCTGTAGGTCATTTATAAAGATAATCTTGCCTGTCAGTATCTCTTGGTGTTGTAGCAGTGGAATTTGGGGTTTTCATGATACCTAGTTTTGTCTCCAAAGGTTCACCAAAATGACAGGGGAAACAGACCATTTAGACAGAAGCATACCGGGTAGAAAGACTTGGATTTATTGGGCATGGACTTAGTAAAGAGTGTCTTTACAGCTTCAATATGAGATGTTTACCAAAATGAGTGCTTCTCCATCTGACTCGTAGACCTATTCAAATCAGATTTATTTATACAGTGATATTTATAACATAAAATTGGACAGTCATTATTATATCATCTTTGTCCTCAGTAGAAAGGCATATTTACCTTTTTGTAAGATCAAGAGACGCTCTAGAAAACCAAAAGAAAATTTTCTTTTAAGAACCCCAAATAATTCATCAAAGCTATGTTTAGCAGATTTGCGTTAGCAATGGCAGAGACAGGAAATAACAGCTGCTATTTGTGGCTTGATCCCTGTCATACCTGATTGTCTCTAAGAGAGTAACTTGGCTCGTCACTATGGCTACAGAATTCTACTTCAGGTTGTGTTCTTTGGATCTTCCATGAAGTATGCATAAGCAGGCATATTTACAGAAAGGTTTCTCTGTCCAGCCAATGAAGAACGATGGGAATGGATACACCATTCAAGTGATAAGAACTCATTCATCAGTACCATTGGCCTCCTCGGCCTATTAGTGTTGAAAAGATATGTCCCAGCCATCCCAGAGGACCATGCAGAGATCATCACAGACAGGAGAAGAAGGTTCAAAGGAGGTTTATTAGTGGGGCCATAGTTCCCATGGGAGAGGGAGCTACATGGTGTCTGCACCTTATCCAGGTGGCAGCTTCTCTCTCTGGGGGTAAAGGGGAAGTAGATAGGTAGTAAGTAGGAGTAGCTCATTAGGTATGGGTGGATCTAGGGGCTAGTGGGAGGAGCTGAGGACCTGAGGCTAAGGAAATGCAAACAGGTATAAGAACCTCTGTGGTGTCATCCATGTAGAATAGGAAATGAAGAAAGCCACCTTGGCTTTTCATTAACATGTTACACAATCTTGTGCAAATCATTTCCACATATGGCTTTTTACAAACTGGTCATATCATTGTAAGTAAGAGCTGGGCAATAACGACTTAGCATCTTAGTCAATTCTCTACCTAGCATAAATTCTAAACAGTACCAGATTTTGGGATTTTTTTGGGGGAGCAAATAAGGCAGACTTGCCCTGTATCCTCATGAGTTTCTAGTTCCATGAAGATGACACCAAATGTTAATTTGAAAAGGACTTTCCATGTGGGATAAGCAAAATCAAGAGGAGTACATTTTGGAGCTTATAACCTAAATCTATGAAATGTTTACAATATGGGAAGTTGTTTAAATGGTTTGGTGGTAGAGAAAGAAAACTATACTTATGTTTCAGAATTCATAATAGAAGAAAATATGGCTCCTGAGAAAATCTGTAGGAATGGATACAAGTTTTGTTGGTTGCCTTTTGAATTTCTAAGATTTGATGATAGGTAGATAAAGGTACACTGGTAGCTGATCTGCTGATATTCCAAATGAAAGAAACATGATATTTTTTTTCTTGGTCATGGGGCTTGAACTCTGGCCTGGGCTCTGTCCCTGAGCTCTTCAGCTCTACTCCCTGAGCCACTTTCTAAACATGATTTTTAATATAGAATGGACAGCCTGTTCTATATGATGATAGTCTATTCTATTCTATGAATAGTGAGATTAAAGTTGAGAACTTCTTGTGTGGAGTGTTTAACAGCTACAGGTAAAAAGTGAGACTAGAAGCCATCTGGTGGTGGCTCAGTTATAATTCTAGCTTCTTAGGAGATTGCAATCTGAAGGTTGAGATTCAAAGCCAGCCTAGGCAGGAATTTCCATGAGTCTCTCACCTTCAATAGCCACCAAAAAGCCAAAGTAGAGCTGTGGCTCAAGTGATAGAAAGCCAGCCTTGAGCAAAAAAGTTAAGGGGCATTGCCCAGGCCCTGAGTTCAAGCCCTAGTATGAGCATACACAGAAAGTAGATACTTCTTAAGGTATCCTCTATACTTATGAAATGACTATTTACAAAATGGGAGTAAATGCCAACAAGCGCAAGTACCCTCATTCCCAAGTGGGAGCAGTACAGATCCTGGTGATGGATTGAGGTCGCCCCAGTATGGTGATGGACGTAAATGGTCACGCTTGCTTTGAGATAGAGCACTCTTCCCCCTGGTGTCAGAGCCTTTGTGTTCCTTTGCTAATCCAGTGGATTTGAGCATATAAAACTCCATGTCTTTCTGTATACATTTTCAATGATATAGAGAACAGAAACACTTTTACCTTAAGCAACTTGAATAAGCAACTTGAGATGGTGAATGTTATGGAAATTAAAATGGCAGATATTCTCCACTTCCTGTGACACAGAACAGGGCACAGTGATGAGGGTGCCCCCACGAATGTCCCCAGTAAGTCTTTCTGAGGCCTAATGAATCCAACAGGCTGGACATGACATGCTCAGTGACCTTTCTGCTGAGAGTGGACAAGGACAAGTTGCCTTTTGAAGGGGTGTTCTTGTTCTCTTTTGTCTGTCTTGTTTACAAATGAAGAAGCTAATTCTTCCAATTCTTGCTCTGTGATGCTTGGCTTGGAACTTGAGGCCTTTTCCTTGCTTCATTTAAACCACTCCTCCAGTTCCTTTTTTTTTTTTTGGCTTTTGAGTTATATTTGGATAGTCTTTTGGGCTGGCCAGCCCTCCCCTTCCTCTATCTCTTCCACCTTTCTCCCTTTCCTCTGCCCTTTTCACTCTTCTTCCCCTTTAACTCCATCTCCCCTCCCTCCCATGCTTTTCATTTGATCAGGTGGTCTCAAGACTGTGCTCCTCCCTACCTCTGTTCCCCAGTATCTGGGAAACAGAAGTGTGCCACGATGTCTGGCTTCCTTTCCCTTTCTCACTGTAGTAATTCCGTTGGTAATTATGTAAAAGGATACCAATACTATATGGAATTTCAATTCACTGTACCTTATTCGATGTGTGGGAGCAAGCATTCTTTCAAGGCCACAGTCTGCTCTGCTTCTGATTGCTTTGTAAGGGTGTAAAATCAACACTGTGACATGACCAAAATGGAAGCCATCCAAAACCTATCATGAAAAACTGTTTGGGTGCCCTCCTTACCATGTTAGAGACTTTCTGGGGTGGTTTGGTGGAAGTGGAGAATGTGAAAACTGTTTATGGATGACTCTGAGCTGCAGGCTGAAACCTGAAACCAAGGATATGACTGGCTACACCTAGAAGCATTGCTACCTAACCTGGCTTGCCAAGATGGGTGAAGTTTGGTGGGGTGGTTTAAAGTGCCATGGAATTTCACAATGCCCCTATCCCTCCCCAATTTGTGTTAACAATGGTGATTCTTACGTGGAGATAGGAGGAACTGAGCTAAATAGGAGTTCACTGCTCCACCAGTTTCTTCCCAATTGAATTGCGAGCTATCCCTTGTCTTCTTTGGTGATGGACAAAATCAGTAGAGAAAGCAAATAGTTTCTCCAACCCATCAGCTCTAAGATACCTGAAATGCAGTCAATGTTGCACTTGTGTATAGTAGATACAGCCACAGCCATGAACTTTGGGCTAGTATTCCAACAGCTAGAATAAGTGGAATTAATACTGTCATTCAACTTACTGTGGAACTTCTTCCCCTCAAAATTTGGAATTTCTATGAGTACAGGATAATTTGGAATTGCAATGACACTTCTGACGTCATTGCATCCAGAGATGTCACTGCCTCTTCAGTTGAAGGCCTTATACTCTTCACGAATGGTAGTTGAAATGTATTCATTTCCCTTCATAATGTGTTCCTTACATTGATCACTAGATTCATGCAGTTTTTGTTATAAGGGCATACTTATAGGCTTTGACACCTAAAATGTAAAAAAAAAATTATAATTTCAATTTATAGGTGTTCTGGTCTTCATTATGGACATGAAGCTTTAATTCTTGTATTTAAAATATATTCACACGTTATAAAATACAATGATCATATTTACTCTAATTGAGTAAATTGTAGCAAGTTCTGGCTTGTACATTATGGTATAACTGGGAGTCAGAATATATGTCTAGATAGTCTTCTTTGTTATCGGTTCCTCTCGCCACTTCTCCCACTCTTCTCACCTCTTTTCCTCCTCTTCCTTCTCCCTTTTCTTCCAAAAGAGCTCAATGTTCCTCACTAAAAGTGAGGAACATATTCCTTAATCTGTTAGCACTAGAAAGTTGGGGAAATGCACAATGTAACCCACTGTGATATACATCACAAACATCAACATCTCTCACCCCATCCGTCTGCCTTAAAGTCTGAGATTTTTTTAAAGCCTTTAAGTCATCCCAGTTTTTGACATGTTTCTGTGCATTTTTTCATTTTTCTTTGTGCTTTTTTACTTTTTGGTGCTTGCACCAGGGCTTGTACACAGGTCCTGAGTGCTATCCCTTAGCCTTTGCACTCAAGGATAGTGGTCTACCACTTGAACCACAGCTCTGTTTCCTGATTTTTTGGTGATTAATTGTAGATAAGAGACTTTCTGGTGCATGCTTTCTTTGAACCTTGATTCTCAGAAATCATTCTCTTGAGGATTACAGACATGAGCCACTGGCACCTTGCTCCTTTGAGCTTTTATTCTTCACACATACGCACATAGAGTCTTGTCAACAAGTTGCTGCTGCCATTAACTTTTTAATATAGTTATTGTTAACACTAGAGTTTTGTTGAGCAGTTAATGTTTAGCTGGCAAAATAGTATCTGCAACATAACTTTCCCCCAAATTACAATGTCCCTTAGTATCTGAAGTGGGTTGGCTCTACAACCCATGTGGCTAATGAAGTTCTTTTGATATAAAACAGTATAATATTTGCATATAAACTACAAACATCCTTCATATGCTTTGTCTTCTCTAGATTGCTTACAGTAAGTAATATAATTGAAATAATGTGTAGCTAGATTTTATACCATATTATAGGGCATTATGACAAGAAAACAGTGTGAATGTGTTTTAGTACAGATGCACTGCTTTTCCCTTAAAGATGTACAATCTGTAATTGGTTGAATTTGCATATGCAGAGTATTTATTTGTGCATTATTTATAGAAACTATGCTGTAAGAAAGTTGGTCTTTGGTAAAATGATGATGGTTCTATGTTGAAACTGAAATGGAATCCAGGAGGAGACTGTGAGTTTTGTGTCTGCATTTAAATGACAGGCAAGATCTTGAGAAATTACTAATAATGTAGCCAATATTGACTGAGAAATCCAATGCATTTCACAAAGAGAGTGTAAATCTGGCCACATTGTAACGAGTACAACAGAAGGAAAATTGAAAGACTATCTTGTTCCCATTGAAATGAATGTCCACTGTCATCAGGTGTTTGAGCAGGGAGTTGTGGATAGCTCTTTGGCCAAGCAAAGCACATTTTATACGTGTCTGGTAGGACATGCAATAGAATGACACAGCAGCTCTACAAGCTATTGAGCTTTGTTGAGTGATAGTTTTCCCTTCCGTATATCGTTTCAAACTATGGGCTCAAGGAAGTCTGGAACATAAAAATGACTTTTTGTTTTGACAGACCTGGGGCTTGAACTCAGGGCCTGGGCACTGAGTATCTTTTGCTCAAGGCTGGCACTCAGCTCTACTCTGAACTATCTGGTGGTTGGAGCTTAGTGTCTTGTAGACTTTTCCTGCCCAGGCTTGCTTTGAACTGTGATCCTCAGATCTCATTTCTGAATAGCTAGGATTGTAGGCATAGGCCACCAGTACCTGACTTCCTGACTTCCTGAATTTTGCTCCTCTGTCCTCTGTCCTCCTCCTCAGGCCCCCTTCCTTCCTTCCTCCTCCTTTTTTCATCTTTCTTCTTTTTTCCCCTTCCTCCTCCTTTATTCATCTTTCTTCTTTTTTCCCCTTTTCTTCATTGCTTTGCTTTCTGAGAGAATTCAATGATCAGCCAACCATGAAATGGGAAAGTGGACCAAATAAGGCTGGATAATTTATTTGAGCCAAACAGAGGTATTATAGTCTATTAAAAATATTTAGCCAAACACACTGTATTCGTGACTTTATCTCATAACCCTGCAGATTGTCTGGTAGTTGCCCAGGACCTGAGGCAGGAAGGCGGACCCATGTGCCTGAACTTTCCAGTCATGTCTTTGCAACTGGTAGTTTTTAATAAAAGAAAAACTCTAACATTGTGAAATTACATCAGTGAAGAAACCATAGCTTTTTATGTTCTTGTATATGCTTTTCTTCTGTGCAATGTTATTCAATGCCCTAAATTTCAGCTACTTTTGAGATATTTTCTTGAATGTTGAGATTAGTCTGGAAATCAGGCTAGGAATAAATGAAATGCTGGTGTGGTAATAAAATTTATGTTACCATTTTATGAATATGAAAATGTCTAATTGTTATAACACAAGGTATCTTTGGATTAAGAAGTCTAGGACATTTTATTCTTTTACACCTTTTTTTTAAAGCAGGAAAACCTTTGCTTCTACCATCAGTCTTGAAGCAGAAATCCCAGAAAAAAGAATTTTATAATCAGTCACAAAGAATTCCTACACGCATCATGTATCCCTTCCTCATCATTTCCCATTTCTTAGGAGTCTCCACATTGTTTAATTGTAATCATGTGCAACTAGCATTTTAAAGCTTCACACTGCTTTCACATTTATGGGATATGATGAGAAGATTAAGAATGGTTGAAACTCAAGAGTAAATACAGGAAACTTAAGAGTAGATGTAGAAATGTGACTCCACCAGGCTTTCATGGAGCACACATTACCCCAGTGGGCTTCATGTTGTGGCCATCCATGTATAGAAGAACAAACTAGAAGGTACACTCTCCCAAACAACCCTCATTCTAGTCAGGCCCCTCTCCTGTACTCTGCTTTGCAATTCTGTAGCAGGAATCTAAACTCTGGTTTCCTTCCATTGCATTGGTGTTGTTTGACCTGACTTTCCCTCAGCTTGGAACTTACGCATATGGGACTCAGGTGGCAGGGCCCTGCCTTTCCAGGGCCTGCACTTAGTATTCAATCTATTGTGGAGCAGAGGGATGTTCATGACCCATAGCAAAACACCTCCCACGTCCCATAAAGTGACATGTTGTTTCTATTAAGGGATCATTTTCTTAAGTGAAATCATGACCAGTCATGATGGCATGGAAGTATACAGAGGCCAAGTGACTATGTGTTACTTTAATTACCAAAGAAGTAACTATTATGATTCCATAATGGTTCAAAGAAGAATTTTAAGACTGAAACAGTGGTTTTATTGTTTCTTTAGTTCAGAAGTAATTGAAATGGAATATGTAAATAGAGTCAAAGTGGACTTTTCCAAGTGAGAAAGAGAAGCCAATTGCACTTCGAAAGAAACTATATGACTATAGCAAGAAAGACATCGCCAATTAACAAATATTTATTTTCCTTTGCTATTCTCTGCTATTTATCCTGTTACATAGTAGTGGAATGAATTAGGAAGAGAGTGATGTAGAGTGCATGGTTTTCCATTGCAACACAAACTCTATCTATCTATCTATCTATCTATCTATCTATCTATCTATCTATCTACTACCTACCTACCTACCTACCTACCTATATTTTGCTGTTCCCGTGGTTTGAACTCAGGCTTGGACACAGTCCCTGAGCATTTTTTGCTTAAGGCTAGCACTCTGTCACTTGAGCAATAGCTCCACTTCCAGCTTTTTGGTGGTTAATTGAAGAGAAGAGTCTCACAGAGTTTTCCTGTCCAGGCTGGGTTAGAACCTCGATCCTCAGATCTCAGCCTCCTGAATAGCTAGGATTACTGGCTACAGCCACTGGCTTCCAGCTTACTTTCCCTATAGTCTTAAACTATATAGGAATCAACTCTTTGGTAAGCTTTTTTCCATTTTTATGTTTATATTACTAATGATTATTTTGTCTCTATTTTCCTATCTTATGATTATTTAATTATAAGACAATTGTTTATTTTTTATTTGATTAGTTATTTAAAGGACGGGTCTTTGGGGCTTTATATCATAGGATCCAAAGGTAGCACTAATGTCTGTGAACCTTAAAATTATACTACCACTTTTTTGATGACCAAAGCTCATTAGAAACTGGAGCCTGTGGCTCAGGCCTGTAATCCCAGATCCTCATGAGTTTGGAGGATTGTGCTTTGAAACCCGCCCTGGGCAGGGAAGTCCATGACATCCATCCTCCATGAACCACCAAAGTACCAGAAATTGTGCTATTTCTCATGGGGTAGCAGGCCAGCATGGAGTGACAAAGCTAAGGGACATAGCCCAGTCTCTGAGTTCAATTTTCAGTGCTGGCTCAAAAACCAAAACCCCACCAAAACACAAATGACCTGAAAGACTCTAGTCCCTGTGCGTAGGAACTAATAATTTGTCCTACTACTGTGAAGGGAAGAGCTTCTGAGTTCTTACAAAAACTATCTTTAAGTATTTGTGCAAAGGAGTTGCCATTTGACAAAGCAGTTTATGAATATGGCCCATCTTAACCCACCTCACCCCTTTCAACATTCTTGCCTCTCCTTCCTCTGCCCAGCCCTTCCGTTTTCTTACTTTTGTAGTATGTACAATGAATTCTTGACTACAATTCCCCCCTTCCCCTTCATTTGTCCCCCGCTCTCCCCTTGCCCCCACTTGATGAGCTGCTGTTTTTCACCCTTATGCTTTGGGAAGTAATGATAAGCACCCCCCCCCGCCGCCAGTACTTCCTCAGAACTTTCTAGATTCCTAAGAGTGGTCATTGTAAATGTCTAACACAAGAATAAATAGGATAGCAAGATATGAGAGGGTTAAAGACATGCTTTAATCATAATCTTTGTGATTCGAATAAAGAAATGTTGTTGAATAAAGACACTGCACATTCCTGTTGGATATTTCTCACAGAGTGAACACAGTGCTGTCCCAACTCTTTTACTATATTTAAGTTTTTGGCTCATCACTGGTATTTGTTTCATAATCTAACAAAAAGATCACGTGTCTCTTGCTAGCGAAAGCTGCAGAGGAGGGAATGCTTATTCTATGAGTAGAGAGAGAAGGAAGGCTGGAGAGATGTTTGTGCTTGTGGAGAAGCTTATTTTATTTTTTTTTAAATAAACGCAGGCCATGTTTGCCACCTCCCGAATTTTGCGCTATTCTTTTCGCTGTCCTAGCTTTGACTTAGTTTGTTTTATGTTCTCGTTTGGTTAGTTCCTTGAACATCCCATCTAATTTACATCTTATTCATTTTTGTGTTGCAGCTTCTGACAACTGTCTTGAGTCCACACTTCTCTAGATTTTTATACCTAGCAGCCATTTGGCTTCTACTTTTCCTGATCTCTCTCTTCCTCTCTCACTACCTGTGCCTAATGTTGAGGTTATAGTATCCAAAATAGCTCAGGCCTCAGCCACCTTGGTGTGTTCATGCTATCTGTCCCTACCTGCCTCAGTGTCTGTACCTTTTGGCTGGTTTCACTCAGATTATGGCCAGAGAATGGCTGAAGTAAATAACAGGAAGGAAGAAAGGAAATGTATGGTGATTAGCAGTTCTTTGAGGGAAATGTTTACCTTTATTCACAAACAGTGTATGTGTTGGTAGTTTTCCTATTGCCAGAGAAAGAGATTGTTGATTCTAAATGTTAGTTTTTAACATGAGAATCTTAAGCATTATATGTTATAACTCTCAGATGTTAGGTGTTTCAGAATCATTAAAAAATATTTATTGTCTTTTTTCTCCTTTATTGTCAAAGTGAAGTACAGAGGGGTTACAGTTTCATATATAATGCAGTGAGTACATTTCTTGTCAAATATGTTAGCTCCTCCTCCCCTCCACATGCCTACCTCTTCCCTCCTGCTTCCCCTTCCACCCACGAGTTGTACGGTTGGTTTACACCAAATGGTTTTGTGAGTATTGTGTTTGGAGTTGTTTGTATTTTTATCCTTTGTCTATTGATTTTGATATTTACTTTCTCTTCCCTAGCTCTAATACACGTATATACAGTATCCAGGGTGCTCAGATGAGATACAGTGATAGTGGGGGTAAAACCACAGGGAGGGAATACGAGAAAAAATAAAAAGGGTACGGATTCATATCGCATGTTGAAAATAATTACAATAATGATATACCACTTGTTTCCATAACATGGAGCTCATTTCACTTAGCATCATCTTAAGTGTCCATAAGGGCATAGCTATTGGGCTATTATGACTTCGGCTTTGACTAGCCTAAACATGTACTAATTATTCCAAAAAAAATTTACTATGTGAAGTGAGCCAGACCTAAAGAAACATAGACTGTATTGTTTTCCTCATAGGAAAAACATTTTTTTTCTTATTTATTGTCAAAGTGATGTACAGAGAGGTTACAGTTGCATATGTTAGGCATTGGATACATTTCTTATACTGTTTGTTACCTCCTCCCTCACTTACCCTCCCCTCCCCCTGCCCCTCTCCCCCCAGAGTTGTTCACTTGGCTTACACCAAACAGTTTTGAAAGCATTGCCTTTGTAGTCGTTTGTCTTTTTATCTTGTATGTCTCGGTTTTGGTATTCCCTTTCACTTTCCTAATTCTAATACCAGTATATACAGTTTCCAAAGTACTCAAATAAGATAAACTGATAGTGAAGGTACAACCGCAGGAAGGGGATACAAGAGCATCATCAACAGTAGAAGCTACAGTTACACATGGCATGTTGAAAGTAATTACAGCAGTGATATAACAGTTGTTTCCATAAAATGGAGGTTGTTTCACTTAGCCTCATCTTATGTGTTCATAAGAGTATTGCTGTTGGGCTCTTGTGATCCTCTGCTGTGACTAGCCTAAACCTGAGCTAACTATTCCCTATGAGAATAGGGAATCCTATTCATAGCATAGAATCCATGTTTCTTTGGGTCTGGCTCACTTCACTTAGGATAATTTTTTCCAAGTCCTTTCATTTCCTTACAAATGCGGCAATGTCATTCTTTGAGACAGAGGTATGAAATTCCATTGTGTATATGTACCACATTTTCCTGATCCATTCATCTACTGAGCGTTACTGGGTGGGATCCATATTTTAGCTATGCCAAATTGTGCTGTGATGAATATTGTTGTGCTGGTGGCTTTTGTGTGTTCTTCTCTGTGGTCTTTGGGTAGATGCCAAATGTGGGGCTGCTGGATCATAAGGGAGCTCTATGTTTACCTTCTGAGAAATCTCCATACCACTTGCCAGAGTGGCTGAACAAGTTTACATTCCCACCAACGATGAAGTAGGGTTCCCTTTTGTCCACATCCCCTCCAACATTTATTATTGTTAGTTTTCTTGATATAGGTCATTCTTACTGGGGTGAGATGGAATCTCAATGTTGTTTTGATTTGCATTTCTTTTATGGCCAGAGATGTAGAGCACTTTTTCATATGACTCTTGGCCATTCTCATTTCCTCATCAGACAAGTCTCTTTGTAAGTCTTTAGCCCACTTGTTGAGGGGGCTGTTGGTTCTTTGCGGTTTTGTTTTGGAGGAATTTAATTTTTTGTAGTTCTGCATATATTTTAGATATGAGGTCTTTGTTCATTGTATGGCTGATAAAGATCTTTTCCCAATCTGTAGGCTTTCCATTCATCTTGTGAGCTATGTCCTTTGCCCTGCAGAAGCTCAGCAATTTGATGCAATCCCATTTGCTCGTCCTTTTTGTGATTTGTAGCATTTATGGCTCTTTGTTAAGGCAGGTCTGTCCTGTGCCAAGGAGCCCAAGTGTTTCTCCTACTTCTTTTAGTGCTTTCAAGGTATCTGTTATAATTTCAAGATCTTTGATCCATGTGGAATTGATTTTGGTGCAGGATGATATATAAGGATCTAATTTTGCTTTGTTGTGGGTGTTGAACCAGTTTTGCCATCACCATTTGTTAAAGAGGCTATCTTTCTTCCATCGTATTTTTTTAGCTCCTCTATCAAAGATTAAGGGGGCTTAGTTCTGTGTGTTCACTGCTGGATCTTCAATTCTGTTCCATTGGTCTTCAGGCCTGTTCCATTGCCAATTCCAAGCTGTTTTTATAGCTATAGCTTTATAATACAGCTTGAAGTTTGGTATTGTAATTCCTCCGGCATTGTTCTTTCTGCTTAGGATTGTTTTTGCTAGACGGGGGGTCATTTATTTTTCCATATAAATTTCTGGATTGCTTCCTCAATTTCATTAAAAAATGGTGTTGGGATATTAGTGGGTATTGCATGGAATTTGTAGATAGCTTTTGGCAATATTGCCATTTTGACTATATTAATCTTCCCAATCGAGGAGCATGGGAGGTTTTTCCATTTCCTTAGTTCTTTTTTTTTTTTTTTCAAATTTTTATTATCAAAGTGATGTACAGAAAGGTTACAGTTTCATATTTTAGGGACTGGATACATTTCTTGTACAGTTTGTTACCTTGTCCCTCATACCCCTCTCCCTCCTCCCCCTTTCCCTTCCCCCACCCCCCCACGGAGATGTTCAGTTCACTTACACCAAACAGTCTAATCATAGAGGTCTTTCACTTCTTTGGTTAAGGTTATTTCTAGGTATTTTATGTTTTTGAGACTATTGCAAAGGGAGTTGCTTTCCTGACTTCAGCCTCTGTCTTCGTGTTATTAGCATATAGAAAGGCTGTTGATTTTCGAGGGTTTATTTTATATCCTGCAACTTTGCCAAAGTTTTGGATCTGCTCTAGTAGCTAGGGAGTAGAGTCTATGGTGTTCATTAGGTATAGGATCATGTAATCTGCAAAGAGAGAAAGCTTAACTTCATCTTTTCCTATTTGGATCCCCTTTTTGTTTTCTTCTTGCCTAATTGCTCTGGCTAGGAATGTTAAAGAGGAGGGGAGAGAGCAGACATCTCAATCTTGCTCCTGATTTTCAAAGGAATGGCTTTGGCTTTACACCATTTAGAATTATGCTTGCTGTTGGTTTGTAATAAACTGCCTTTATTATATTCAGGAATGTTCCTTGGAATCCCAATTTCTCCAGGATTTTTATCATAAATGGGTACTGGATTTTATCGAACGCCTTTTCTGCATCCAGAGATATAACCATGTGGTTCTTTACCTTGCTCTGGTTGATGTGGTGGATTACATTAATTGACTTGCGTATATTGAACCAACTTTGCATCCCTGGGATGGATCCAGTTTGAACATAGTGTATGATATTTTTGATGACCTGTTGAAGTCGATTGGACAGAATTTTGTTGAGAATTTTTGCATCTATGTTCATCAGGGAAATCGTTCTATAGTTCTGTTTTGTTGATGAGTCCCTACCTGGTTTTGGGATGAGGGCTATACTGGCTTCATAGAATAAGTCTGGTAGTGAACGTTCTCTTTAAATTTCATTGAAGATTTTGAAAAATATTGGTGTGACTTCTGTTTTGAAAGCCTTGTAGAATTCTGCTGTGAATCCATCTGGACATGGGCTTTTCTCTGATGGGAAATCACTTATTGCTGTTTCTATTTCAAGGCTGGGTATGAGTCTGTTTAGAAGGTTTAAATCTTCATGGTTGAGTTTGGGGGTATCAATTTTTTCTAGAAAATCATCCATTTCTTCCAGGTTCTCGAATTTGTTGGCACAAAGGTTTGCAAAATAGTCCCTTATTGTGTTCTGAATTTTGGTTGTTTCTGTGGTGATGTTACCTGTTTTATCTCGGATCTTGTTTATGTGGGTGTGCTGCCATCGTTTTTTGGTCAGGTTTGCTAGGAATTTGACTATCTTGTTAATATTCTCAAAGAACCAAGTCTTTGTTTTGTTGATTGTTGCGATGTTTTTTTTTTTCTCCCTCTCAAGTATATTTAATTCTGATTCGATTTTAATTATTTGCTTCCATCTATTGACTTGGGGGTATGGCTTCTTGTTCTCTTTTGAGAAGATTAAGGTGATTCCGTAAGTTGTTGAGTTGCTGTTTATCCAGATTGTTGGTGTAGGCACTCAGATATAAATTTTCGTCTGAGTACTGCCTTTGCTGTGTCCCAAAGGAGGTAGTACTTTGTGCACTCACCTTGGTTGAATGCCATAAATATTGAATTACTGGTCTAATTTCTTCAATGACCCACTGATGGTTCAGCAGTGTGTTGCTTAGTCTCCATGGATTGTATCATTTTGTGTGGTGGCTGTTTGAGTTGAGCTTTAATTTTAATCTATTGTGGTCTGAGGGAAGGCAGGGAATGATTTTGATACTTCTGAATTTGTACAGATTTTCTTTGTGCCCTAAGATGTGATATATTTTGGAGAATGTTTCATGGGCTGCTGAAAAGAATGTGTATTCTGGTATTGCTTGATGGAATATTCTGTAGATGTTGGTTAAGTCTAGTTGGTCTATGCAGTTGATTAGTTCTGTGGATTCTTTGGTCAGTTTTTGGCCTGTTGGTCTGTCCAGAGGTGACAGTGGAGTGTTAAAGTCTCCAACAATCAATGTGTTTGGGACTATGAGTGATTTTAGAGTCAGTAGTGTTGGTTTGATGAAGTTGGGTTCTCCTGTATTTGGTGTGTGGATATTTAAGATGGTTATATCCTCCTGTAGGAGACATCGCTTTATTAGTATGTAGTAACCTTCTTTGTCTCTTCTTACCATTTTTAATTTGAAGTCGATTTTATCTGATGCTAGAAGTCCACTCCAGCCTGCATTTGGGGGCCATTTATTGGTAGATTTTATTCCAGCCTTTCACCTTTAGAAGAAGTTTGCTTTTGCTAGATAGATGTGTCTCTTGGAGGCAGCAGAAAGACGGATCTTGATTTTTGATCCAAGTAATGAGCCTATGTCGTTTGAATGAAGAATTAAGTCCATTAATGTTGAGAGTTAGGTTTGAGAGATGATCATTTGTCCTTTCATTGTAGCTATCTTGTTAAAAGCTGTGTCTTCCCAATTCTTGATCTAATATTCTGGTTTTCTATTTAGGGTTCATTTCTCTGTCTGTATTGGGATCTTGATTATTTTCCCTGTATAGTACATCTTTGAGGATTTTCTGTAAAGCTGGTTTGGTGGAGATACATTGTTTCAGTTTTTCCTTCCTGTGGAAGACTTTTATTTGACCTTCAGCTATGAATGAGAGTTTAGCTGGGTACAGCATTCTTGGTTGATATTTATTATTATTTAGGGTTTGGCATACCTCATTCCAGGATCTCCTTGCTTTTCATGGTCTCTGCTGAGAAGTCTGGGGTAATTCTGCTTGCTTTTCCTTTATTTGTGATTACTTTCTTCTCCGTAACATCTTTAAGGATTCTTTCCTTGGACTCTACTGATCCTGTTATGATCACAATGTGTCAGTGGGATGTCCTATTCTGATCTGGTCGCTTTGGGGTTCTAAAAGCTTCTTGTATCTGTATCGGCCTACCTCCTGGATAGTTGGGAAGTTCTTGGCTAATATTCTGTTAAATAGGTTGCATATTCCATTAACTTCTTTCTCCTGGTTTTTCTCAATTCCTATTCGCCTCAAATAGTGCTTCCTGCTTGTGTCTTGGAGCTCCTGGAGTGATCTGTTTTATCGATTGGATTGGTTTTGTATTTTTGTGTGACATTTCTCCATAGATTCTAGGGAATCTTCAGCTCCTGAGATTTGATCCTCTGCTTCACCTACTTGAGACTGTAGGCTAGTTACTTGATTTTGAATCTCTTTTCCTTCAGACTGGTCTTTCCTGATGATTTCCATGTCCTTGCTAGAAGTATCTCTTAGGTCCTGCATGGACATCTTTACATTATTAATTTGGTTTTGAGTGCTGTCTCTCAAATCTTTTAGCTGGGTAGTTATCTTTTCATATGACTCTTGAAGTTCATTTATCTTTCTCTTTGTTGAGGCCATGAAATCATCTATTACTTTATGGATGGATTGATGTATGGATGGATTCAAACTTTTCATTTAACATGTTTATCAGTAGACTTTGTAGAGCATTTTGAGGGTTCTCTTCTATGTCTTTGATTGACGGCTCTGCTTCCTGCTTGTTTTGAGTGGGAGATATGACTGCATTGTTTGCCATCTTGTGTTTCTTCTGCCCATTTGGATTGGGAATGCCTATCTAAGAGCACCTGTGAGCACTGTTTAAGACCCAAAGCAGACCTTACCAAGCACTGTTGTGTAAATCTTAGAAGTTCACAATTATACACAGATACTTGGTATAACTGTATAAAAAATTAGATTTGGTGTTCCTAAAAATACAATTTCAAAATAACAACCAATCCTGTATTCAATAGTTAATAAGTACTGTTAAAATACTATGAGTTGGATTTCTCTATAAACAACATTGATTCACTTGGATTGAACAGGGATATCCTCTATCCAATAACCCAGCAATGATATTCATAGGCAGCATCATCACTGTCATGCAGATCTCCAAGAGCAGAGGCAGCTTGTCATCAAGTACGGAGACCTTTGTGTAGCGGACAGCACAAGAGGGGAGCCTTCGCCATATGATTGGTTTCCGGGAACTTCAAAAAACAAGTAACGTGTAAACACTTTGAACTCCCTCTGTCCAACCTCATACCTGACACACTCATGCAAACGCACATGAACAAAAAATTCCTCACAGGCGAGCCGACTCTCTCTCTCTCTCTTTCTCTCTCTTCCTCCCTGCCACCCCCACATGCTCACTATAACACACTGTGCCGGGTCCTCCTGGATCTACATCCACATACCTATTTGCACATATGCAGACTTAGGCTTAGGAAGCACACTCTTGTACAGCATCAGGAACACACGCATGTAGGCAAGCAGGGGCACACACACGCACACGTGAGCGCACCCAGTACACAGTGGCTTGGAAGGTGCTAAGGGGTTTTCGAGGACTGTGAACTACTTGCTCAAGTCCAGGGTGTTGTTCTCGTGGTGGGCGTGGCTAAGGAGCCCAGCGCTGCTTACTGGACAGTCCATTGGCACTTGGGCCTCCCCCTGCTGTCCTCACCAGTCTCCCATTCCCTGAACCATGCAGCTTCGGAGACCTGGGTAGCAACAAACTCTTCGGGAAAGCAATCAAGGCAGAAATGTCAATGTAACAGGACCACATGATTACGCCCCAGTAGTGCCCCAACCAAGGATGGCATTCGTTACCCCTCAGGTCTACACCCTAAAGCACAGCGCTGCGCGCAGAGAATGGGGCAGGCCTGTGCCCCAGAATCCCTTGCCTCTTCTCCCTTCTACTTGGTCCCAGGGTGGTGGGGCGCCCAACCTGGCCTTCCTAGCCACCACCTGCCATCTGCAGCTGAGTTCCTGAGGCTTGTCCCCTGCACACATACCTCCTTTGCTGATAACTCCCTCCGAGTTCTCTCTCGTAGCCCTCCTGTACCTGCCTTGCTGCTCTGGACTGCTTTCAACTCACACATGCCTCTGCGTCACTGCCTCTTTGCCTCTGCCTCTGCTTCCCAATTTCCCCCTCCTCCTCTTGAGGTTCACAGGCTGCACACCTCCCCATGCACCTCTTCACTTCTTCTGGGGAAATTACAACTGCCTCACCCTGGCCTAGCCCTTCTTATCTTCTCCAAATCTCCCTCTGCTCTCACCCTCTGCACTCCTGGGATCTCTCAGTCCTCTGGTGAACACCAATCCCCATTTATCTAATCTGTTGTCTGCCTGCTCTGTGCCCAAGCCCCTCTGCTCCTTTTCTGTGCACAGGAGGTTTGTGACAAAGGTAGGAGGGAAGCGGCACTCCTTTCCTGCCTTCTGGTTTTATGACTGACATCCGATTGGTCTGGAAACGGCCTCTGCCCCCTTGGCCAAGACCACCTGAAGACCTTGCCTGGCTTGCTAGGCAGCAGCCCTGTGTTTTTCTGAGTAGGAAGGACTGCACATATGCGACCCACTATGCAGAAAAGCCTCCAGGGGGTGGCCGGATGTTTTGTTTCTCCATTCCTTGCCCACTTTGTTGATGTGTGCTTTCATTTGCATTCCAACAGGAACAGCCTTAAGGGAGGGGTAGTGAGGCTGCTTAGAGGTAGGCAGTTGGTGCTCACAGGCCAGCAGGGCCTCCTGGTGCCTCACTAACAGTGCATTTGCACCTGGGGTGCTGGGAAGCCTCTGGGCAGTGCCCATATGTTTTGGAGCTCTGTGACATGGCCAGGTACTAGGCGCCTCCTGCTGACTTGAGCCAGTGTTCCAACTGGAGTTGCCATAGCAAAAAGGGCACAGGGCCCCTTGGGGGTTTGCTGTAAGTTCTCACTAGTTCTCACAGGCCTTCGGGGATGCACAGGATGTGTAGAGCCGCACATCCCTCCCCTGACCATTCTGCTGGGAACGGCTTGGGCCAGGTTCCTAGGCAAATACACTTTCCACCTCCCCTCCTGCTCCATCTTCCCACATCCTGGTTGAACCCGTGTGACACAGCTCCCCACCGCCTGTGCCCTTGCCAGTCCTGGAAGTGGCTTATGTATGGATCCGCCACCTCTCTCACAATCAACCTCATCTCTCTTGCTCAGAGCATAAGGGAGATACAAGGTTAGCAGGTCAGCGAATCTTGGCATCTCCTTTCTGCGCTAGTGTCTGCTTAACTCTTGTCTTGCCGCTTGCCTTGGCCTCTCTGGCCCAGATCCCTGCCTGCTACTTCCTGCTATTGAGCAGCCAAGGATTATACTGGCTAGAGGCAGGAGCTGTCCATCCTGGTGCCCGTGGCTCACAGCCATATGTTTTAGGCTCCTTCACAAGCTCTGCTAAGACACCAGGGAAAGGGATATCTGACCCTTCCCTGCCGTGACCAAGGCACACTAGCACCCAGCAATGATATTCATAGGCAGCATCATCACTGTCATGCAGATCTCCAAGAGCAGAGGCAGCTTGGCATCAAGTACGGAGACCTTTGTGTAGCGGACAGCACAAGAGGGGAGCCTTCGCCATATGATTGGTTTCCGGGAACTTCAAAAAACAAGTAACGTGTAAACACTTTGAACTCCCTCTGTCCAACCTCATACCTGACACACTCATGCAAACGCACATGAACAAAAAATTCCTCACAGGCGAGCCGACTCTCTCTCTCTCTCTTTCTCTCTCTTCCTCCCCGCCACCCCCACATGCTCACTATAACACACTGTGCCGGGTCCTCCTGGATCTACATCCACATACCTATTTGCACATATGCAGACGTAGGCAGAGGAAGCACACTCTTGTACAGCATCAGGAACACACGCATGTAGTCAAGCAGGGGCACACATACGCACACGTGAGCGCACCCAGTACACAGTGGCTTGGAAGGTGCTAAGGGGTTTTCGATGACTGTGTCCTACTTGCTCAAGTCCAGGGTGTTGTTCTTGTGGGGGGCGTGGCTAAGGAGCCCAGCGCTGCTTACTGGACAGTCCATTGGCACTTGGGCCTCCCCCTGCTGTCATCACCAGTCTCCCATTCCCTGAACCATGCAGCTTCGGAGACCTGGGTAGCAACAAACTCTTCGGGAAAGCAATCAAGGCAGAAATGTCAATGTAACAGGACCACATGATTACGCCCCAGTAGTGCCCCAACCAAGGATGGCATTCGTTACCCCTCAGGTCTACACCCTATAGCCCAGCGCTGCGCGCAGAGAATGGGGCAGGCCTGTGCCTCAGAATCCCTTGCCTCTTCTCCCTTCTACTTGGTCCTAGGGTGGTGGGTCGCCCAACCTGGCCTTCCTAGCCACCACCTGCCATCTGCAGCTGAGTTCCTGAGGCTTGTCCCCTGCACACATACCTCCTTTGCTGATAACTCCCTCCGAGTTCTCTCTCCTAGCCCTCCTGTCCCTGCCTTGCTGCTCTGGACTGCTTTCAACTCACACATGCCTCTGCGTCACTGCCTCTTTGCCTCTGCCTCTGCTTCCCAATTTCCCCCTCCTCCTCTTGAGGTTCACAGGCTGCACACCTCCCCATGCACCTCTTCACTTCTTCTGGGGAAATTACAACTGCCTCACCCTGGCCTAGCCCTTCTTATCTTCTCCAAATCTCCCTCTGCTCTCACCCTCTGCACACCTGGGATCTCTCCGTCCTCTGGTGAACACCAATCCCCATTTATCTAATCTGTTGTCTGCCTGCTCTGTGCCCAAGCCCCTCTGCTCCTTTTCTGTGCACAGGAGGTTTGTGACAAAGGTAGGAGGGAAGCGGCACTCCTTTCCTGCCTTCTGGTTTTATGACTGACATCCGATTGGTCTGGAAACGGCCTCTGCCCCCTTGGCCAAGACCACCTGAAGACCTTGCCTGGCTTGCTAGGCAGCAGCCCTGTGTTTTTCTGAGCAGGAAGGACTGCACATATGCGACCCACTATGCAGAAAAGCCTCCAGGGGGTGGCCGGATGTTTTGTTTCTCCATTCCTTGCCCACTTTGTTGATGTGTGCTTTCATTTGCATTCCAACAGGAACAGCCTTAAGGGAGGGGTAGTGAGGCTGCTTAGAGGTAGGCAGTTGGTGCTCACAGGCCAGCAAGGCCTCCTGGTGCCTCACTAACAGTGCATTTGCACCTGGGGTGCTGGGAAGCCTCTGGGCAGTGCCCATATGGTTTGGAGCTCTGTGACATGGCCAGGTACTAGGCGCCTCCTGCTGACTTGAGCCAGTGTTCCAACTGGAGTTGCCATAGCAAAAAGGGCACAGGGCCCCTTGGGGGTTTGCTGTAAGTTCTCACTAGTTCTCACAGGCCTTCGGGGATGCACAGGATGTGTAGAGCCGCACATCCCTCCCCTGACCATTCTGCTGGGAACGGCTTGGGCCAGGGTCCTAGGCAAATACACTTTCCACCTCCCCTCCTGCTCCATCTTCCCACATCCTGGTTGAACCCGTGTGACACAGCTCCCGACCGCCTCCGCCCTTGCCAGTCCTGGAAGTGGCTGGTGTATGGATCCGCCACCTCTCTCACAATCAACCTCATCTCTCTTGCTCAGAGCATAAGGGAGATACAAGGTTAGCAGGTCAGCGAATCTGGGCATCTCCTTTCTGCGCTAGTGTCTGCATAACTCTTGTCTTCCCGCTTGCCTTGGCCTCTCTGGCCCAGATCCCTGCCTGTACTTCCTGCTATTGAGCAGCCAAGGATTATACTGGCTAGAGGCAGGAGCTGGCAATCCTGGTGCCCGTGGCTCACAGCCATATGTTTTAGGCTCCTTCAGGAAGCTCTGCTAAGACACCAGGGAAAGGGATATCTGACCCATCCCTGCCGTGACCAAGGCACACTAGCACCCGGCAATGATATTCATAGGCAGCATCATCACTGTCATGCAGATCTCCAAGAGCAGAGGCAGCTTGGCATCAAGTACGGAGACCATTGTGTATAGGACAGCACAAGAGGGGAGCCTTCGCCATATGATTGGTTTCCGGGAACTTCAAAAAACAAGTAACGTGTAAACACTTTGAACTCCCTCTGTCCAACCTCATACCTGACACACTCATGCAACCGCACATGAACATAAAATTCTTCACAGGCGAGCCGACTCTCTCTCTCTCTCTTTCTCTCTCTTCCTCCCTGCCACCACCACATGCTCACTATAACACACTGTGCCGGGTCCTTCTGGATCTACATCCACATACCTATTTGCACATATGCAGACGTAGGCTTAGGAAGCACACTCTTGTACAGCATCAGGAACACACGCATGTAGGCAAGCAGGGGCACACACACGCACACGTGAGCGCACCCAGTACACAGTGGCTTGGAAGGTGCTAAGGGGTGTTCGAGGACTGTGTCCTACTTGCTCAAGTCCAAGGTGTTGTTCTTGTGGTGGGCGTGGCTAAGGAGCCCAGCGCTGCTTACTGGACAGTCCATTGGCACTTGGGCCTCCCCCTGCTGTCCTCACCAGTCTCCCATTCCCTGAACCATGCAGCTTCGGAGACCTGGGTAGCAACAAACTCTTCGGGAAAGCAATCAAGGCAGAAATGTCAATGTAACAGGACCACATGATTACGCCCCAGTAGTGCCCCAACCAAGGATGGCATTCGTTACCCCTCAGGTCTACACCCTAAAGCCCAGGGCTGCGCGCAGAGAATGGGGCAGGCCTGTGCCCCAGAACCCCTTGCCTCTTCTCCCTTCTACTTGGTCCCAGGGTGGTGGGGCGCCCAACCTGGCCTTCCTAGCCACCACCTGCCATCTGCAGCTGAGTTCCTGAGGCTTGTCCCCTGCACACATACCTCCTTTGCTGATAACTCCCTCCGAGTTCTCTCTCCTAGCCCTCCTGTCCCTGCCTTGCTGCTCCGGACTGCTTTCAACTCACACATGCCTCTGCGTCACTGCCTTTTGCCTCTGCTCTGCTTCCCAATTTCCCCCTCCTCCTCTTGAGGTTCACAGGCTGCACACCTCCCCATGCACCTCTTCACTTCTTCTGGGGAAATTACAACTGCCTCACCCTGGCCTAGCCCTTCTTATCTTCTCCAAATCACCCTCTGCTCTCACCCTCTGCACACCTGGGATCTCTCAGTCCTCTGGTGAACACCAATCCCCATTTATCTAATCTGTTGTCTGCCTGCTCTGTGCCCAAGCCCCTCTGCTCCTTTTCTGTGCACAGGAGGTTTGTGACAAAGGTAGGAGGGAAGCGGCACTCCTTTCCGGCCTTCTGTTTTTGTGACTGACATCCCATTGGTCTGGAAACGGCCTCTGCCCCTTGGCCAAGACCACCTGAAGACCTTGCCTGGCTTGCTAGGCAGCAGCCCTGTGTTTTTCTGAGCAGGAAGGACTGCACATATGCGACCCACTATGCAGAAAAGCCTCCAGGGGGTGGCCGGATGTTTTGTTTCTCCATTCCTTGCCCACTTTGTTGATGTGTGCTTTCATTTGCATTCCAACAGGAGCAGCCTTAAGGGAGGGGTAGTGAGGCTGCTTAGAGGTAGGCAGTTGGTGCTCACAGGCCAGCAGGGCCTCCTGGTGCCTCACTAACAGTACATTTGCACCTAGGGTGCTGGGAAGCCTCTGGGCAGTGCCCATATGTTTTGGAGCTCTGTGACATGGCCAGGTACTAGGCGCCTCCTGCTGACTTGAGCCAGTGTTCCAACTGGAGTTGCCATAGCAAAAAGGTCACGGGGCCCCTTGGGGGTTTGCTGTAAGTTCTCACTAGTTCTCACAGGCCTTCGGGGATGCACAGGATGTGTAGAGCCGCACATCCCTCCCCTGACCATTCTGCTGGGAACGGCTTGGGCCAGGGTCCTAGGCAAATACACTTTCCACCTCCCCTCCTGCTCCATCTTCCCACATCCTGGTTGAACCCGTGTGACACAGCTCCCCACCGCCTCTGCCCTTGCCAGTCCTGGAAGTGGCTGGTGTATGGATCCGCCACCTCTCTCACAATCAACCTCATCTCTCTTGCTCAGAGTATAAGGGAGATACAAGGTTAGCAGGTCAGCGAATCTGGGCATCTCCTTTCTGCGCTAGTGTCTGCTTAACACTTGTCTTCCCGCTTGCCTTGGACTCTCTGACCCAGATCCCTGCCTGCTACTTCCTGCTATTGAGCAGCCAAGGATTATACTGGCTAGAGGCAGGAGCTGGCAATCCTGGTGCCCGTGGCTCACAGCCATATGTTTTAGGCTCCTTCAGGAAGCTCTGCTAAGACACCAGGGAAAGGGATATCTGACCCTTCCCTGCCGTGACCAAGGCACACTAGCACCCAGCAATGATATTCATAGGCAGCATCATCACTGTCATGCAGATCTCCAAGAGCAGAGGCAGCTTGGCATCAAGTACGGAGACCTTTGTGTAGCGGACAGCACAAGAGGGGAGCCTTCGCCATATGATTGGTTTCCGGGAACTTCAAAAAACAAGTAACGTGTAAACACTTTGAACTCCCTCTGTCCAACCTCATACCTGACACACTCATGCAACCGCACATGAACAAAAAATTCCTCAAAGGCGAGCCGACTCTCTCTCTCTCTCTTTCTCTCTTCCTCCCCGCCACCCCCACATGCTCACTATAACACACTGTGCCGGGTCCTCCTGGATCTACATCCACATACCTATTTGCACATATGCAGACTTAGAATTAGGAAGCACACTCCTGTACAGCATCAGGAACACACGCATGTAGGCAAGCAGGGGCACACACACGCACACGTGAGCGCACCCAGTACACAGTGGCTTGGAAGGTGCTAAGGGGTTTTCGAGGACTGTGTCCTACTTGCTCAAGTCCAGGGTGTTGTTCTTGTGGTGGGCGTGGCTAAGGAGCCCAGCGCTGCTTACTGGAGAGTCCATTGGCACTTGGGCCTCCCCCTGCTGTCCTCACCAGTCTCCCATTCCCTGAACCATGCAGCTTCGGAGACCTGGGTAGCAACAAACTCTTCGGGAAAGCAATCAAGGCAGAAATGTCAATGTAACAGGACCACATGATTACGCCCCAGTAGTGCCCCAACCAAGGATGGCATTCGTTACCCCTCAGGTCTACACCCTAAAGCCCAGCGCTGCGCGCAGAGAATGGGGCAGGCCTGTGCCCCAGAATCCCTTGCCTCTTCTCCCTTCTACTTGGTCCCAGGGTGGTGGGGCGCCCAACCTGGACTTCCTAGCCACCACCTGCCATCTGCAGCTGAGTTCCTGAGGCTTGTCCCCTGCACTCATACCTCCTTTGCTGATAACTCCCTCCGAGTTCTCTCTCCTAGCCCTCCTGTCCCTGCCTTGCTGCTCTGGACTGCTTTCAACTCACACATGCCTCTGCGTCACTGCCTCTTTGCCTCTGCCTCTGCTTCCCAATTTCCCCCTCCTCCTCTTGAGGTTCACAGGCTGCACACCTCCCCATGCACCTCTTCACTTCTTCTGGGGAAATTACAACTGCCTCACCCTGGCCTAGCCCTTCTTATCTTCTCCAAATCTCCCTCTGCTCTCACCCTCTGCACACCTGGGATCTCTCAGTCCTCTGGTGAACAGCAATCCCCATTTATCTAATCTGTTGTCTGCCTGCTCTGTGCCCAAGCCCCTCTGCTCCTTTTCTGTGCACAGGAGGTTTGTGACAAAGGTAGGAGGGAAGCGGCACTCCTTTCCTGCCTTCTGGTTTTATGACTGACATCCGATTGGTCTGGAAACGGCCTCTGCCCCCTTGGCCAAGACCACCTGAAGACCTTGCCTGGCTTGATAGGCAGCAGCCCTGTGTTTTTCTGAGCAGGAAGGACTGCACATATGCGACCCACTATGCAGAAAAGCCTCCAGGGGGTGGCCGGATGTTTTGTTTCTCCATTCCTTGCCCACTTTGTTGATGTGTGCTTTCATTTGCATTCCAACAGGAACAGCCTTAAGGGAGGGCTAGTGAGGCTGCTTAGAGGTAGGCAGTTGGTGCTCACAGGCCAGCAGGGCCTCCTGGTGCCTCACTAACAGTGCATTTGCACCTGGGGTGCTGGGAAGCCTCTGGGCAGTGCCCATATGGTTTGGAGCTCTGTGACATGGCCAGGTACTAGGCGCCTCCTGCTGACTTGAGCCAGTGTTCCAACTGGAGTTGCCATAGCAAAAAGGGCACAGGGCCCCTTGGGGGTTTGCTGTAAGTTCTCACTAGTTCTCACAGGCCTTCGGGGATGCACAGGATGTGTAGAGCCGCACATCCCTCCCCTGACCATTCTGCTGGGAACGGCTTGGGCCAGGGTCCTAGGCAAATACACTTTCCACCTCCCCTCCTGCTCCATCTTCCCACATCCTGGTTGAACCCGTGTGACACAGCTCCCCACCGCCTCTGCCCTTGCCAGTCTTGGAAGTGGCTGGTGTATGGATCCGCCACCTCTCTCACAATCAACCTCATCTCTCTTGCTCAGAGCATAAGGGAGATACAAGGTTAGCAGGTCAGCGAATCTGGGCATCTCCTTTCTGCGCTAGTGTCTGCTTAACTCTTGTCTTCCCGCTTGCCTTGGCCTCTCTGGCCCAGATCCCTGCCTGCTACTTCCTGCTATTGAGCAGCCAAGGATTATACTGGCTAGAGGCAGGAGCTGGCCATCCTGGTGCCCGTGGCTCACAGCCATATGTTTTAGGCTCCTGCAGGAAGCTCTGCTAAGACACTAGGGAAAGGGATATCTGACCCTTCCCTGCCTCGATCAAGGCACACTAGCACCCAGCAACAGTATTCATAGGCGTCATTGTCACTGTCATGCAGATTTCCAAGAGCAGAGGCAGCTAGGTATCCCGGGCCTCAAGTCCGGAGACCTTTGTGCAGAAGACAGCACAAAAGGGGAGACATTGCCAAATGATTGGTGTCTGGGAACTTCAAATAAGCAAGTAAACATGCACACAATTGGAACTCCCTATGTCCAACCTCATACATGACACACTCATACAACCGCACATGAACAAAGAATTCCTCATAGGCGAAATGACTCTCTCTCTCTCTTTCTCTTTCTCCTTTCCCGCCACCTCCACATGCTCACTCATAACACACTGTGCCGGGTCCTCCTTGATCTACATCCACATACCTATTTACACATACACAGACTTTGGCTTAGTAAGCACACCCATGTACAGCATCAGGAACAAACACACACACATGTAAGCAAGCACGGGCACACATATGCACATGCGAGCGCACCCAGTACACAGTGGCTTGGAAGGTGCTAAAGGGTTTCCAGGGACTGTGTCCTACTTGCTCAAGTCAAGGGTGATATTCTTGTGGTGGGCGTGGCTAAGGAGCCCAGCGCTGCTTAATGGCCAGTCCATTGGCACTTGTGCCTCTAGGTGCTGTCCTCACCAGTATCCCGTTCCCTCAACCATGCAGCTTGGGTGACCTGGGTAGGAACAAACTTTGGGGGAAAGAAATCAAGGGAGAAATGGGAATGCAACAGGACCACAGGATTAGGCCCCAGTAGTGGCCCAACCTGGGAAGGCATTCATTACCGCTCAGGTCTACACCAAGAAGCATGGAGCTGCAAGCAGAGAGCGGGGCAGGCCTGTGTGCCAGAATCCCTTGCCTCTTCTTCCTCCTCTTGGTCCCAAGGTGGTGGGGTGCCCATCGTGATTGTCCAACCTCGCCTTTCTTGTATGGTGCAATTCAGTTCGCTTTTTGGCAGGAACTGACCAGGAGGGCCTCCTAACGGAGGCTCAACCTGCCCACCTTGATCTTGGGTCTGCTACTTTTGCTTCTTCACAGGAGCCAGCGGATCAGCTTAGGAGATCTCCATTTTGTCAGTCTTTTAAATATCAGGCCTGTGTGTATTGTTTCTTCTGTTTTATTGGAATTGTTTTACCTCTTGTTATTTTGTGGACTGCACAACTGACGAGACTGATAGGCATGGGCAACGTCCCTTCCACTCCCGTTGACTTGACTTTAGCCCACTGGAAGGAAGTTACTCACAATAATAGTGTAGAGATCAAGAAAGGAAAGTGGGTGACTCTCTGCTCTTCTGAGTGGCTCACTTTCAAGATGGGTGGCCACCAGAAGGGACTTTTGACTTGAGTACAATTCTCAAAGTAGAGGACTATGTTTTTATTTCCTTACATAGTCACTTCGAAAAAGTTGGTAGATATCACCTTCTCTGGGCCCCTCCCGTGAGTCCGTCCCTTCTCCTTTTGTGTGAAAACTCATTTTGTTTTTTAAACACAAAGAGAAGTTCAACCACCTGTCACTCATGGTCTCAATTACTTGTGGTAATACTCAGTTAGCTGCTGTTACTGTGGTGGCACTTACTAAAAACTTCATACAGTATATTAATCAGCTATAATGTCATGATAGTATTACCATATTACTGTACAGTATTAGAAAACAGATACACAGCAGATAGTGCTTAGAAAATTTCTAAGTACTGTATGTAAGCATTTAGGTTCTTTTTTTTTTTTTTTGGCCAGTCCTTGGCCTTGGACTAATGATTTCTCATTAGTATTACCAGGAGGGTTATATACTTAATTTAATGTTGTTTTTATTTTGCCAGTTCTGAGGCTTGAACTCAGGGCTTGAGCATTGTCCCTGAGCTGCTTTTATTCACACACACACACGCAGCACTACTTCCACCTTTTTCTGTTTATGTGGTGGGGAGGAATGGAACCCAGGGCTTCATGCATGCTAGGCGAGCACTCTTCCGCTAAGCCAGCTAGTCGAATATGTTGGGTGTATTTATGATTGTTCATTATGCCAGTCCTGAGGCTTGAACTCAGGGCTTGGGTGCTGTTCTTGTGCTGAAGGCTAGCAGACTATCATTTGAACCACAGGTCCACTTCCAGCTTTTTTTGGTAGTTATTTGGAGATGAGTCTCATAGACTTTCCTGCCTGGATGGATTTGAGCTGTGAGTCTCAGCTCATAAGCTTCTGAGAAGTTAGGATTACAGGTGAGAGCCACTGGCACTTAGCAGCTACTTTTTTGTTTTTGTTGTTGTTGTTTTTACAAACTGATTGTATAGATAAATTACAATATTTTAAGTGATGAACTGCTTTTCCTAATTCAAGTATTTTGGCATATTTTCTAGTTAATCAGTTATGTAGATGTAAAACATTACTTGGAAGATTGCTTATGTGTTTATTATGTGGAAGACAGCAATTTGCTTTCCATAATTGTTCATTCACTTGTGAAATATCTTTTCCTTCTGTGAACCAGTCTAAAGCTACAAAAATAGGTATTGAACTATTAGAATCTTATTAAACCATGTATTGTGCTCTCTCTCCTCTCCTCTCCTCTCCTCTCCTGTCCTCCCCTCCCTTCCCCTCTCCTCCCCTCCACTCCTCTCCCCTGTCCTCCCCTTTTCTCTCCTCTCCTCTCCCACCACCTGTAGTAACAAGGTTTGAATTCAAGGCTTCATCCTGGCATGTATGCCCACTCAGCTGGTATTCTGCCACTTACACATGTAGCCCAGCATTTCACTGGTTAATTGGAGATGGAGTCTTTTGGACTTTACTGAATGGGCTGGCTTTGAACCCTGACCCTCTGCATCTCAGCTTGCTGAGTATCCAGGTTTACCGGTATGAGCCCCAGGTGCCTGGCTAAATCATGTGTTTTAATTTTAACACATTTTGTTATGTTCAATGTACATGGCTTAGAAATACATAATGACAGTAGTTTGTATGCAGCAAACTACATTATTCTTAGAGAATTAGAGAACTAGAGTGCACATTTTGGTATTGAGATTTTCTTTAAAAAAATAAATGAGTAGAACCCTTGAAAGGACAATGAAATATAATATGATGGTCCCATATGTATATGAAGAAGTGTGATGTAAAACACAATGAGTTGCATGGTCCTAGATGCTATGAATTCTGAGGATCCAACAATGAGGTTTGAGCTTTCATACAGCTCGGCTTTCTAAAAATTGTTGGTAATTGATCTTACATTAATTATCTCATTTCATTCCTAAAACATCCTGAATATTAGATCGGGTATGTATTGAAATCATAATTTGCGTATAAGAAAACATGGCTTAATGTATGGATCTGCGACCCCTCTGTATATCACTTTGACAATAAATAAGTAATTATATATTTTTTTTTAAAAAAAAGGAAAACACATTGAGAAGCTGCTGGCTACTCCAAGTGGAGGTGATGGTGTCTTTCTAATTATAAGGCTGAGTTTTTTGCTGGCACATGGTAGCTGTGAGGATTATTCTAAAATAAGATTCCTGATCAAAGATGGCCTTTAGAACTTTTGATAACATTGAAAACTACTAGGTCTATCATGATTGCTCTCAACCAACTAATTATGCCTATTTAGAAGTAATAATTATATGAGAGTTCAGCATTTTCCATTTTCTGAAAAACAAGAAATGTAAGGTTAGACTCATTTTCTCTATACTGATGATGATGTAGGAACTCAATGTAGTTCAGTGCCAATGTGATCCTTTTAAATAGGACCATATGAAGTTCTGTCTGATGCTTTGCTCATTTGAGCTAAATTTAAAAATTGAAGTGTTAGGGTCTTTTTTTAATAAGTTAGCAACATATTTCTTACAAATTTTTAATCTTTTATTGGAAAACTAGCATTTTGTGGATTCTTTGTTGTTGTTATTGTTTGTGGGGCATGAACGCAGGTGCTGACCCTGAGTTCACCACTATCTTCCTTTCTCTCTTTCTTTCTTCCTTTCTTTCTTTTCTCCCTTCCTTCCTTCCTTCCTTCCTTCCTTCCTTCCTTCATTCCTTCCTTCCTTCCTTCCTTCCTTCCTTCATTGCCAGTCCTGGACTCAGGTCCTGAGCACTGTCGCAGGCTTTTTTTTTTTGTTTTGCTCAAGGCTAGTACACTACCACTTGAGCCATTGCTCCACTTCTTGCTTTTTGCTATATGTGGTGGTGAGGAATTGAACCCATGGCTTCATGTATACAAGGCAAGCACTCTACCACTAGGCCATATTCCCAGCCCTTCTTCCTTTCCTTTCAAGGCTAGTCCTCTGTCTCTTTGAGCCACAGTGCCTCTTCCAGGTTTTTGTTTTTGTTTTTGTTTTTTTTGTAGTTAATTGGAGATGAGACTCTTTAACAGACATTCTTGTCTTCACTGGCATTCAACCATGATCCTCAAAGGTCAGCCTTCTGAGTAGCTAGGATGACAGACAGGCATGAGCCACCAGCACCCTGTACATTGGGACACTTCTAAAATGTATGTCTTATGCTTAAATACCTCTTCTCCACTGCCTTATGGAAGGAGCCCAAATTGACCCCAGCTTCTTTTTAATTTTCACAATGCTTATGGCATTCAGCAGCAGGAATTCCTGGTTTCTAGAGAGTTGTTCTCTTCCTGTGTTCCTGTCTCTGTCTCTTCTTCCTGGAATCTTCCCCATTGGTGTCTGCCTGTCAAATGGCTACCCATTCTTATTGAACTACTCAGATGTGAAGTTGAAATGATAAATCTTTGCTTTCCTTGGCCAGCCCCGCCCCACCCTGGCGGTTTCCTGTTGTTTCTGCTTGGGGCACTGGAAGGCTCAGGCCAGGGCAGGACGGGCGATGGATGGGGGGCTGGGTGGGGCAGAGCGGACAGGCGGGACAGAGGCAGTGGAGTCAAAACAGGGTAAAATGATACACGGGTGTGCAATTTGCAAGCTGGGGGTTCTGGGTGCTGAGTGCTAAATATTAGGTAGCTGGGTGCTGGGTACTGGGTGCTGGGTGGCTAGGGGCTGGTTACTGGGTGTCTGGGTGCTAGGTACTGGATGCTGGGTGTTTGGTATCTGGGTGTTGAGTAGCTGGATGGTGTGGTCTGAGTAGTTGGGTGCTGGGTACTGGTTAGATGGGTGCTGGGTGCTAGGTACTAGGTGCCTGGGGTCTGAGTAGCAGGGTTCTGGGAACTGGGTGCTCAGTAGCTGGGTACTGGGTGCTGGCTAGCTGGGTGGCTGGGTTCTGGGTACGGGGTACTGGGTGCTGGGTAGCTGGGTACTGGGTGCTGGGTGTCTGGGTGCTGAGTAGCTGGGTGCTGGGGGCTGGTTGGCTGGGTGCTGGGTACTGGGTGATGGGTGCTGAGTGGTTGTGTCCTGGTGCTGGGTGGCTGGGTACTAGGTGCTGGATTAGGTGCTGGATAGCTGGGTAGCTGGGTGGCTGGGTGCTGAGTAGCTGGGTACTGGGTGCTGGCTAGCTGGGTGGCTGGGTTCTGGGTATGGGGTACTGGGTGCTGAGTAGCTGGGTACTGGGTGCTGGGTGTCTGGGTGCTGAGTAGCTGGGTGCTGGGGGCTGGTTGGCTGGGTGCTGGGTACTGGGTGATGGGTGCTGAGTGGTTGTGTCCTGTTGCTGGGTACTGGTTGGCTGGGTACTAGGTACTGGATTAGGTGCTGGGTAGCTGGGTAGCTGAGTGGCTGGGTGCTGAGTAGCTGGGTACTGGACGCTGATTGGCTAGGTACTAGGTACTTGGTGCTGGGTGGTTGGCGGCTGGGTGCTAGGTACTGGGTTGAGTAGCTGGGTGGCTGGGTGCTGACTAGCTGGATGCTGAGGTCCAAATAACTGGATACTGGGTGCTGAGTAGCTGAGTGCTGGGTTGCTGGGTACTTGGTGCTGGGTACCTGGGTGGTGAATAACTGGGTGCTGGGGACTGGGTGCTGGGTGGCTAGGTACTGAGTCGCTGGGTGCTGGGTACTGGTTGGGTGCTTAGTAGTTGCATGATGGGTAATGGGGGCTAGGTGCTGAGTAGCTGCATGCTGAAGGCTGGCATCTGGGTGCTGAGTAGCTGGGTGCTGGGTGGCTGGGTGCTGGGTACTGGGTAGCTGGGTACTGGCTGGCTGGGATGCTGGGTACTGGGTGCTGGGTGGCTGGGTGCTGAGTAGCTGGGGACTGGATGCTGATTGGCTGGGTGTTGGTACTGGGTGCTGGGGGGTTAGGTGCTGGGTGGCTGGGTACTTGGTAGCTGGGTAGCTGTGTGGGTGGCTGGTTGCTGGGTAGCTGGGTAGTGGGTGGCTGGGTGCTGGGTACTGGTTCGCTGGGTGCTGAGGGCACTGAGGGTTGAGTACCTGGGTGCTCAGTACTGGGTGCTGAGTAGGTGAGTGCTGGCTGGGTACTGGGGGTTGGGGTGCTGAGTACCTGGGTGCTGAGGGCTGAGAACCTGGGTGGCTGGGTAATGGGTGCTGGGTGCTGAGTAGCTGGGTGCCGGGTGGCTGGGTGCCGGGCCGGGATTCGAGCCCCAGTCCCCCTCCTCCCCGCCCTCCCCTAGGCCCCTTGCCTGTCCGTGTGTCCGTCTCTCCGTCTCTCTCTCAGTTGTCCCTGTGTCCACCCGTCTGTCTGTCTGCCTCGGTTTCCCTGCCCATCCGTCTGTCCGTCTGTCTGTCCCCAGGCCTGGGACCCTGTGCGCCTGTCGCTCTGTGCGTCCGTCCATCTGTCTACGTTCATTGGTCCCTGTCTGTCCGTCCATCCGTCTGTCTCCTTGTTTGTCTGTCTGTCCTTCTGCCCATCTGTCTGTCCGTCTGTCTCTCGCTGCATGTCTGTCTGTCCATCTGTCTCCCTGTTCGTCCATCTGTCCGTCTGTCTGTCCATCCGTCTGCCTGCCGTCCGTCTGTCTCTGTGTCTGTCACACTGCTTGTGTGTCCGTCTGTGTGTCCGTCTGTCTGTCTGTCTGTCCGTCTGTCTGTCCATCTGTCTCTCTCCCTGTCTCCCTATTTGTCCATCTGTCCTCCCTGTTCGTCCGTCTGTGTCTCTGTCTTTCCATCTGTGTCTTTTCGTCCATCTGTCTGTCCATCTGTCCGTCTGTCAGTCTCCCTGTCCATCCGTCCATCTATGTCTGTCTGTCCATTTGTCCGTCTCCCTGTCTGTCTTTCCATCTGTCCGTCCATCCGACTGTCTCCTTGTCTGTCTGTCTGTCTGTCTCCCTGTCTGTCTATCTCCCTGTCCATCTGTCTGTGTCTCTCTAGCTGCCTGACTGTCCCACAGCCGGTCTAACCGTCTGTCTGTCTGTTTGTCTCAGTCTGTGTCACCCCGTCTGTCTGTCTGTCTGTGTTAGTGCCTGTTCCTGTCTGTGTGTCTCCCTCCCTGTCTCTGTGTCCACCCGTCTGTCCGTCTCTCCCTTCCCCTGTGGGCAGCCGAAGCGACAGACAGTGAGCCAGGCCCTGCGGCCCAGAGAGCGACCAAGCACCCAGCACCCCTCACGGAGGCACGGGAGGAGGACTGAGCGCCTAGCACACACACAGGAGGACTGAGCACCCAGCACCTCGTGTGGAGGAACGGGAGGAGAACTGAGCGCCCAGCGCCTCCTGTGGATTCATGGGAGGAGGACTGAGCACCCAGGCCCTCGTGTGGGACACAGGACTAACTGCCCAGCACCCACATGAGAAGACTGAGCACCCAGCACTTTGTGTGGAGGCACGGGAGGACTGAGCACCCAGCACCTCGTATGCAGACACCGGGGGAGGACTGAGCACCCAGCACCTCGTATGCAGACACCGGGGGAGGACTGAGCACCCAGCACTAACAAAGGAAGACTGAGCACCCAGCACCTTGTGTGGAGACACCAGGGGGGACTGAGCACCCAGCATCTTGTGTGGAGATGCCGGGAGAGGACTGAGCACCCAGCACCCACGCAGGACGACTCAGTACCCTAACCCTGGGTACGTGTGTGCATGCGGGGGGGGGGGCTGGGGTGACCACGGCGGCGCCATGATCAGGGCCCAGGCTGCAGGCTCAGCTCCACCACGGGCCCTGGCTCCGCCTCCTCCTCCTCCTCCTCCTCCTCCTCCTCCTCCTCCTCCTCCTCCTCCTCCTCCTCCTCTCTCCCAGCGGAGGACAGGGGGAGTTGCACGGCTGTCCGGCTGTCCGTGTGTCCATCCGCCCATCTCTTTGTCTGTCCGTCTGTCTCCCTCTGTGTCTGTCCGTCCATCCATTTGTCCATGTGTCCGTCTGTCTCCAGGTCTGTCTGCCCGTCTGCTCATCTGTCCATCTGTCCATCCATCCGTCCGTCTGTCTGTCTCCCTGTTTCTCCGTCTGTCTGTCTGACCATCTGCTCAGTGTGTTTGTCCGTCTGTCTCCAGGTCCATCTGTCCATGACTGTCTGTCTCCCTGTGTGTCTCACTGTGTGCTCATCTGTCTGTCCGTCTCCCTCTCTTGTCTATCTGTCTCCATGATGTCCATCTGTCCATCCGTCCATCTGTGTCTTTTTGTCATCTGTCTGTCTCCAGTTCTGTCTGTCTGTCTCCCTGTCCACCTGTCTGTCTGTCCTGCTCAGACTAAATACTCCCCGCCAGTGCTGGACCGAGTACTCCCGGGTGTTGCACTGAGTACTCCCATGCACAGGGCCAGCTGGTACCGCAAGTCATGCTTGCTCCACTGCCTCCAGGTCCTGTGTGGCTCCCACCATACCTGCCAGCCCCGGAGGCTGCAGGCAATGCTCACGTTTCACAGGGGGTCAAAGTGTTCTGAAAACTGCCACAGATGAATGGAGGGACACCGGGTGGGGTGGGGGGGCTCGAAACTGCCCTCAGTGGTGCCAGGGATACTTGAAACTGCCCTTGTGGGTCTTGTGGGACACTCAAAACTGCCCTGGATGCTCATGGGGACAGTGGAAACCGCCCTCCATCCACCAAGGTGCTCGTGTGGACACTTGAAACCGCCCTCAGCGGTCTCAGGGACACTTAAAACCGCCCTGGATGGTCCTGGGAAAACTTGAAGCTGCTTTTGGGGGTCATGGGGAACCCTTGAAATCGCCCTCGGTGTTCTTGGGGACACTTTAAACTGCCCTTGGTGGTCTCTGGGATACTTGAAACCGCCCTGGGTGGTCCAGGGGGTACTGGAAACCACCCTCACCAATTTCACGGGCATAGAGCCAGGCGTCCAGGAAGTGGACGGGGCCAGCGGGGCTCTAGCCAGTGACCAGGGCGTAGGTCTGGGCCCAGAGGCCATCAAGATCGGGGAGGATGCAGCCCACCTGGAGGGCGGACTGGCACATGTCGGCCAGCACTCATGGTACAGGCCGGTCCTAGGGAGTGATGGGGCATTAGAAACTCACAATGGCCGAAGGGGGGGACATTAGAAAGCGACAATGGCCAACAGAGGTGGCATTACAAACTGACAATGCCAAAGAGAGGCGTTAGAAACTGACAATGGCGGGATGAGCGGGGAACATTAGAAACCGACAATGGTGCAGAGGGGGCATTGAAACCGGCAGGGGTGGCCCCACCTGGAGTCCGGATCCTGAAGCAATACTGTGTCCCCCGCGGTGCCTGCGGCCCCAGTGCCCATGAGCAGTTCAGGGCCTGGGCCTCGAAGACATAACACACAAGGCCTGGGGAAACGACATGGCGGGGGGGGGGGGGGTGGAGGGTGGAGGGCCTGTGGGGAGACTTACCCCTGAACCTTCAACCCCACGACCTCTGACCCTTCAACCCCAAAACCCCTGACCAGTTCAACCCCATGATTCCTGAACTTTCAACCCAATGACCCCTGAACCTTCAACATATGACCTGTGACCCCTGACCCTCGATCCCCCCCCCCCTACCCGGAACCTCAGGACCTCACCCGGGTTTGTGAACCCCAGGCCTTTGGTCAGGGGCCTCCTGGCCACAGTGAGTGTAACCTCGAACTCGACTCCCTGGTACCACAGGAGATCCCAGAATTCGCAGCTACATTGTCCGACGGGGACCTTGGAGAGCGGGGGGGGGGGGTCGGTGCCTTGACATAAACCGGAACACCTGGGAGATCCATTCGTCCATCCATGCCTCAACTTAGCCCCCGGAACACCAGGGAATGTGGGCCAGCCCACCCCTGCCTCAGTTTACCCCACAGCCCCCACCATTGGCCTCCCAGGGTGGGGGCCTGGTGTCTCCGTCGTGCCTCGATTGTCCCAACTGTCCAGCAGTGTGACCGACCCCTTGTTCGGGTTCACAACGATGCACCGGGCCTCTGTGGTGGTGGCCACACAGTGCAAGCTTAGCCTGTGGCTCCTGGAGTCGAAGGTCAGGCCCAGGTCAGGTACAGGGTCAGGGGTCGCAGGGCCCAAGGTTGGGGGGTCTCAGGGGTCAGGAGGGCGCGGGGAAGCTTCCAGAAGATGGTGTGGGAGTCTCTGGTTGGGTTGGGGGGGTCACGAGGAACAAAGGTGAGAAGTCAGGATCATCCATACAAGGGTACTGTGTTCGAATCCTCCCTTGGGCTGATGGAGGAACCAGAAAGGAGGTGAGTTACCCGGATGAGCTTCAGCCATGAGGACGAGGAGGAGGAGGAGGAGGGGGAGGAAGATGGAGGCTGCAGACCAGGGGAGGATCAGGGCAGGAGGCCTGGACCTGGAGATCACTGTGGAGAGACCAATGGGGATGGGTGGGTGGGTGGGTGGGTGGATGATTGGGTGGATGGGTGGAAGAGTGGGTGGATTGATCGGTGGGGGGGTGGATGGGTGGGTGGATCTATGGGTGGGTGGATGGGTGGATGGGTGGGTGGATGAATGATGGGTGGGTAGATGGGTGGGTGGATGGTTGGGTGGGTGGGGGGATGGATGGGTGGGTGGGTGGATGGATGGGTGGGTGGGTGGATGGGTGGGTGGATGGATGGGTGGGTGGGTGGATAATTGGGTGGGTGGGTGGGTGGGGGATGGGTGCTTGATCTCATCCCTCTCTCCTTCCCCCTCCCTCTCCTCCTTGGTGGCCCCTGGGGCTTTCACACTCACTGCAGGCCATTGGCACATCGGGTCGGGTGTGGGGCAGCCAGGGTGCCCGTCTTGGTTCCAGGGGTTTGGGCTGTCAGGTGTGGACCCCCGGGTGGGTGTCCTGGGGAGCTTGGGGCGGCTGGGCCCCGACGTTTCTGGGCTCCGGACGGGGAGTGGATGCCGCTTCCCCTTTCTCGCTTCTCCTGGGGGTTTCCTGGCTCCTGGGCATCTCATTCTCCTTTCTCGGGGATGGGGAAGCCAAGGCGGCACCCCGGTGAGGACAGGCCTTGGGGCCTCGGGGGTGCGGGTGCCATTCACAGACAGACAGACAGACAGACAGACCTGAGTCCTCCTTGGGTGGTGGTGCTGGGTGCTGAGTCCTCCTGGGTGGTGGTATTATGTGCTGAGGCCTCCTGGGTGGTGGTATTGAGTGCTGAGTCCTCCTTGGGTGGTGGTGCTGGGTGCTGAATCCTCCTTGGGTGGTGCTGGGTGCGTCTCCCAGACAGAGAGACACAGTCCAGTCGGAGGAATGGGGGGGCGGACAGAGGGACGGACATGTGGATTGGGAGATGGAAAAGGAGGGACGGGCGGACACACAGACGGAGAGAGGCGCAGACACACAGACAGACGGACAGACAGGACAACATAGAGACAGACAGGGAGACAGACAGACACACAAGAGATGGACAGACAGATGGACAGGGAGACAGACACATAGACAGACAGATGGATGGACAGATGCAGGGGGCCCTGCACCCCGGGCGCTCTCCTGACCAGCAGGAGAGGCAAGGAGGCCCGCCCCTCCCCGCCGAGGGTGAACCCAGAATAGGTAATAAGCAGCAAGTCGCCCGCACGCAGCCCAACCCAACCTTTATGCCACAGTTAGATGGTCAGTCGACTTGGGCAGAGTTCAAGACCGCTCTCTGTTTATTGGCGCGAACCCCATCTTAAGTATGGGCAATGGCAGCAGGAAGAGGAGGGGTGTAACATACCTAGTCAGGGGTTACGATTGGCGGTCGGAGCTGTCCATCAAGGGTGGAAGGCCATGGGACCTCCCTAAGGGGCGGCCTGAGTCTATGTCACTACCAGCAGGACCACCCCAGGTTACTGCCTAGAGCTGCCTTCCAGTTCCGGACCCCGAAGGCAGGCGGGGTTAGCCAGGATCCCTCTCCCCGGAGGCGGTGCAACAGTCACACAACTCCAGGGCGTGCACAGTCGGGGCCAGGCGGTGCGCCCCACATCTCCTCCTTTTCTGTTTAATAAGCTGGTGGATGTCCTACTCGAGAAAGCGCCTGTCTTAGGTCGTCCCCCCTGAAGGATCTTACCTGTCATTGGCTGGCCATCCTAGCTCGTCGGGCCACCCTGCCTATGAGGCTTGCCAGCCCCAGCAAAGGAACAAGGGGGGAGGAGAGGGGTCTGTGCTCAAGAGGAGGCCCTGCTATTTCTGCCTCACGCCTGTGCGCTCTGGTAGGCTGCACATCCTGGAAGGGGCCATGACCAATTTCAGAGGGTTCCCAAATGGCTAAAGGCAGCATAATGCTGCCAAACCACCGTTGACTGGACAGCTCTGGCTCATTGCTTAAGAACTAGGGGAAGCCTATTTGCCCTAGCATGGTCAGGTGTAAATACAGAGGCTATATAAGCACAGAGGCAAATGCAAACACAGGTCATGGGGGTCTCTCCCACGAGGAGGAGAGGGTAGGGGAGCCACCAGCATTCCTTCCAGAGGGACCAGCCAACACAGCAAGCCTGCAGCTCCCAATGAACAGTACCCACACCTTGCTCCCTGTTGATCTTGCTAGCACCTGGCACTGGACCGTACATGGGGGGAATGGAGTGGATCGGGTGAGAGAACAGAAACACTTATTTCCTTGAAGCTTAAGAACATAATGGGAGGGCTGAAAGTGAGGAAGTGGGTGGATGGACCTTGAATAAACATTCAGAACCATCTTGTTCTCCTTTCTGTTACAACCTAAAGCCTGCAAGACCAGAGATCTGTCACACAACTCTCCTCTATCTTATTGGCACGAAAAGGGTCCGAGGACATGTTAGATTGTTGCAGAGCCATAAATGAAGTACTCATTTTCAATACTTGATGCACTTAGGGTACATTTGAAACCCATTTCCCTCTTCTACCTTTACGCTTCTATCTCCCTAACACACCTGAAGCCAAGTTTATCATCCAATTGAGGAGGAAGAGAGCAGAGGAGGAGGAGAGCAGAGGAGGAAGAGAGCAAAGGAGGCAGAGAGCAGAGGAGGAGGAGAGCAGAGGAGAGCAGAGGAGCTCAGAGGAGTGCAGAGGAGAGCATTATTTATTTTTGTTTGTTTTGCTCCCAGCTGGGAGGAGAGCCACAGGCTGAGGATGGTCCTTGCCTGCGGGTCCCCGTGCTGAGCCCCATACAGGTCCCTCACCGCGCCTGCCTGGCACCTACTCTGCCAACTACTTGTGCAGCCGCCAGGACTGAACTTTGGAGGACTTGTCGCTACTCCTCTGGCCAGTTGTCTTGGCAGGAGGTAGAAGGTGGCCAGAGGACCCCCCCCTTACCATGCTGGTGAAGAAGCCTGTGGGGAAGGGAGCAGGGTGAAAGGCTGGATCTGAAGAACCCAGCCCTTCCAGGCAGCATTGCACCTGTGCCATGCCCCCGTGCACCACCCTGGCCACCCTCCTCTCCGGGGTGGCCATGATTTCGTGTCTGTAACTTGGGGTGAAAACCAACGACCTTCAGGCGAGGATCCTCACCCTGGAATCTGCTAAAAGGGCACCCTCCGTTCCCCTGCTGCCGGAGAAGGCAGATCAGCTGAAGACCATAGTACTTGAGTGGAGCGACTTCTCGCTCAGGTGTGTGAGGCTGGGCCTTGCTCGAGGGGGAGTTGCATGTGGATAGAATTTTGCACAGGTTCAGTCAGTCTACAGGATCCACCCTTACTGGTTATACAGTTGATTTGGGATGTGTGAGCCTCTGTGGTATCTATTTATTCAAGTCCCTTCCTTGGTTTCTCTCCAAGTCTGTGTGGAGGATCTTCCCTCTGTCTTCCTTAAGGATTGCATGTTGCAATGGCAGTAGGGGCTTTGCCCGGCTGTTTAGTTTTGTGGAGTCTGGGCTGTCAGCATTCTCAGTTGTATGGAGAATATTCATTGTAATGCTCACATCTGTTTTTCATTTGATAAGGTTAGGCCTTATCAATAGAGAATGGTAAGCACTCTTAAAAGTGAAATAAGCCCATAGATTTAAAAATTCATTTAACTCGGAATTCTTTTCATATTAAATGTTTTAAAAATTGGGAAAAAAAAGTTTTCCTTTGTTTTTTTGGAGGGGGAGAGTTAACAGAGGTTGTGCTCAGATATTGATGAATGGAGAATTGAAAGGGATTCCTTTAAAGATGACTTAGACTCCAGTAGGGAGAGGGTAGTTTTTCTGCCAGTGGAGAGAGGCAGTAGTTGCAGCCCGAATGTGATAAAGTATGTCTACAACATTGGCTGTTATTGATAGGACACACATTGCCATGAGCTGCATTGTTAGTGCCGGAGTTTTGCCTTGGCTGTGCAGGGAGAGGGTGGGGATAGTTGAATAATGAAGAAAGGTATTCCCCAAATCTTTCAATCTATGTCAATGTTAAATTGATTTTTAAATTAAAAACAAAATTATGTCTTGAGTACTGTTAGCATTGGCTAAGATCCATGCACTTACATAAATGCTGTTTGTGCAGGCTATCAATCATTATTAACAGCCACAGAGGAAGAGTCCCTGAAGAACTCACAGAACTGGGATACTACTGCTAGCTCTTAATATATCTTCTTTTCCTACAGGAATCCTACGAACACATGGCTAAACTGAGAGTCACAAGAGAAACACCTTCTGAGTGCAACTGTCCAGCAGGTAAGAAATGAAACTTAACTAGGTTCCATCTAGGGGAGAGCATTTGCAAACAAACGATCATATGCCTGTCAGGTCTACCTGTAACAGTAACAGAGAAAGAATGCAGACCCAACTTGCTTTAAGAAAATCAACATGTCTCCCTTTGACAGATGGTGAGTAAAGCCACAAATATTATTTTAAGCAGCATACCAGTGTCTGTGAGGGGAAAAAAAAGAGCTAATCACCATGAAAAATATTGGCAAGGGGATATACAAATTTCTTAGTATCCCGGATTGAAAAGTCATCTTCAATTTTATTAAATAACTTCAGTGTTCGTGGTGAACCTGGTCTGAATAGCTGTGAAGCCCTGGTGTCTAATGTTATATTAGTGCAGAGTTTTTTGTGGTTATTATATTCGCAAGTGATCTGACCTGTAGGTAAAAATGAAGACTAAAGGAAATTAGTTCTTTATTTTGTTCTCAGTACCTTGCCAGAAATATTCTTCCATGTTGTCCATTTTTCTGTGTAGTTATAAGAAACCATAGTGACAGTGTGTATTAGAAGGATAGAGACGAAAGGGTAGTGAATGAGCACCCCCACCCCCCACCCCCGAATCATTAAATCTTCATTCAGAGACTTCTGAGCCTTGGTTGTTGTCTGTAGACCTAACAATTTAAAAGCTCTTGGAATATGGCCAGGGGAAGGCATTTAGTGGATACAATATTATATAAGGCATCAAAACTCCCATGAATCTCAAGAAGTTCTTTAGATAAACATGGTGAATGTATTTATGAACATTCTAGTTTCTTTCATCCTTATGCATGGAAAATGAGTCTTTTTCTCTCATATGGAAGAGCTCATTTCAATGTAGTCATGTGCTTCATAATGACACTTCAACCCAAGACAGGTCACAAATATAACAGTGGACCCCTAAGATTGTGTAACCTAGTGATGTCATAGCCAGCTTAGTTTGTGTGAGTGAGCTGTGTGATGTTTGCTCAGCAGTGGGATGGCAACAGCACAGCCCTTAGAATACGCCCCAGTTATGATTAAGCTGCAGGTGACTGTGAAAAACTTTGCGGCTGCTGTTCACTGCTGGCTCACGCCTGTAATCCTGGCTACTCAGTAGGTGGAGATCTGAGAATTGCAGTTCAAAGCCAGCCTAGTCAGCAAAGTCTATGAGACTCTTATCTCCAACAAACTAAGGAAAAGCTGGAAAAGGCACTGTGGCTCAAGTGGTAGAACGCTAGCCTTGAGCACAGAGAGGCTCAGGGATAGCACCCAAGACCCTGAGTCCAAGCCCCGGGACTGGGGATAAAAAGGACTACTGCCTGTAATTTCTTATAGATTGCGGTTGGTTTTTGTCTCATGATAATTAGTTCAGGCACAGTTTAGACTTTTCAATTTTCAGGTTATACAGCATAAAAGCTTTTAGTATTTGTATTTAGTATTTGTATTTGACCATCTTTGAGATATATTATTTTTTCAGTGAAGGCTTTTGATGAGAAGACAAAGCGTGGATGTTTGACATTGTGTGTTTCATCCTGAGTAGTTGAGAAAGACCTCAGAAGTAAGATATTCAAGGGAAGAACTTTTCCAGGACAGGAATGAAATCACAGCTGCCCCTGCCCCATAGAGATGATGTTAATTTCCCCGACAGTGGGTAGGGTAGGTATAGGACTTCACAAATCACACCTGGTAGGAAAGAGCATCTTTTGAATATACAAAAAAATCCAGTACACGGGCTGTGTGTATGTGGGGACCTTAAATTTAATTTGGAAGATTCATAACAAACTTGGTAAAATGTTGAAAAGTGACCACACTCAGTTCTATTTCCAGAGGAGATACTATTGTTTTGATGATGCTTCATGTAGGCCAGTGATTGAACTCTTGTCATCTGGGAGAAAGCTATTATCCTTAAGAGTTTGCTGTATATTCCCTGGGATGATTATTACAGACTTTGTTTTTCCATCTTGCTTTTTTTGGGGGTCAGTCCTGGGCCTTGGACTCAGGGCCTGAGCACTGTCCCTGGCTTCTTCCCGCTCAATGCTAGAACTCTGCCACCTGAGCCACAGCGCCCCTTCTGGCCGTTTTCCATATATGTGGTGCTGGGGAATCAAACAGAGAGCTTCTTGCCACTAGGCCATATTCCCAGCCCTGTTTTTCCATCTTAATGTGATAAATGAATAATAAACAGCAATTCTCTTGGGTTGTTGTTTATTGGTTGCTCTATCACCTGCTTTCCTTCTTGCCACCACTAGAACTCTGCATTACATCAGTTTTTACCTGGTCCTTGGGAGGGAACTCTGAAGGGGCACATTCAAACACACAGAACCAGATGGGGTTTTTGGTGAGTTACAGAAATAAACTCAGTTCTGCTTGTCCAATAACAAGACATCACCCAAACGCAGGCTTTGTGTTAAAAGATTCTGGAGAAAACCAGCTGATGCAGGATTATCTTAGGGAATGAGCTGGCTGGCCAAAAGGGCTTAGAAAGAAGATATGGCACTTCCCACCTGATTTGGCTTGAACCTCTGTTCGCCATGTGTGACTAAGACTTGTCACCCAGACATCTGTTTGCAGGACAGAGTGAGACAAGTGTGACCTCAACTCAGTTCCTGTGGACACATGCCCATCCATTGAAGTTGACACTCTTGATGACAGGCTGAGTCTCAGAGCCAAGGGTCGGTAGCAAAGAAGCAAATTTGTGTTGTTTGTACTCACTGATGGCTTCTGCTAGAACTCAGGTCTTACTGGGGTTTTCCCAGGTAGCCTCTGTGGGAAGGCTTTGAGGACGATTTATTGAATGGCTTCTCACAGTAGGAGAGGCTCTTTGTGATTTACTTTCTATAACTAGGAGAGTTTTAAGTGCTAGCAATCTTAGGATTTGTCCCCTGGGCAGAGGGACTCCAGAGCTAGAAGCCTAATAAGGAATCCAGAATGAGCTGGATATGTCTAGACTGCAATCTTAGATCTGATACTAAATAATGGTGTGACTGTGATCAAATGAATGCACTTCATTTTTTCACCAGGAAAAAAAAAGACTAGAAATTCCTTCTCCATTGTACGATTTATGTAAATTGTTTGGCATATTAGTGTTTAGAGCTTAAATAATACTTCTGTTTTTTTTGTGTTGGTTTTTTTTTTTGTAAGTTTCTCAGAAAGACTAGGCAAATTCTCTTACCACTAAAGCTGCACCCACAGTTCATTAGTCTTTTTCTTACATTCCTTCCTCTGCTCCACAGAGGAACAAGTGGGAAATGTTGCAAAAGTTGCTCAGAACCTAAAGCTAATGTACATGGCGGTTAGTTAAACATCTGTAGGTCATTTATAAAGATAATCTTGCCTGTAAGTATCTCTTGGTGTTGTAGCAGTGGAATTTGGGGTTTTCATGATACCTAGTTTTGTCTCCAAAGTGTTCACCAAAATGACAGGGGAAACAGACCATTTAGACAGAAGCATACAGGGTAGAAAGACTTGGATTTATTGGGCATGGACTTAGTAAAGAGTGTCTTTACAGCTTCAATATGAGATGTTTACCAAAATGAGTGTCTTCTCCATCTGACTCGTAGACCTATTCAAATCAGATTTATTTATACAGTGATATTTATAACATAAAATTGGACAGTCATTATTATATCATCTTTGTCCTCAGTAGAAAGGCATATTGACCTTTTTTGTAAGATCAAGAGACGCTCTAGAAAACCAAAAGAAATTTACTTTTAAGAACCCCAAATAATTCATCAAAGCTATGTTTAGCAGATTTGCGTTAGCAATGGCAGAGACAAGGAAATAACAGCTGCTATTTGTGGCTTGATCCCTGTCATACCTGATTGTCTCTAAGAGAGTAACTTGGCTCGTCACTATGGCTACAGAATTCTACTTCAGGTTGTGTTCTTTGGATCTTCCATGAAGTATGCATAAAGCAGGCATATTTACAGAAAGGTTTCTCTGTCCAGCCAATGAAGAACGATGGGAATGGATACACCATTCAAGTGATAAGAACTCATTCATCAGTACCATTGGCCTCCTCAGCCTATTAGGTGTTGAAAAGATATGTCCCAGCCATCCCAGAGGACCATGCAGAGATCATCACAGACAGGAGAAGAAGGTTCAAAAGGAGGTTTATTAGTGGGGCCATAGTTCCCATGGGAGAGGGAGCTACATGGTGTCTGCACCTTATCCAGGTGGCAGCTTCTCTCTCTGGGGGTAAAGGGGAAGTAGATAGGTAGTGAGTAGGAGTGGCTCATTAGGTATGGGTGGATCTGGGGGCTAGTGGGAGGAGCTGAGGACCTGAGGCTAAGGAAATGCAAACAGGTATAAGAACCTCTGTGGTGTCATCCATGTAGAATAGGAAATGAAGAAAGCCACCTTGGCTTTTTCATTAACATGTTACACAATCTTGTGCAAATCATTTCCACATATGGCTTTTTACAAACTGGTCATATCATTGTAAGTAAGAGCTGGGCAATAACGACTTAGCATCTTAGTCAATTCTCTACCTAGCATAAATTCTAAACAGTACCACATTTTGGTATTATTTTTGGGGGGGAGCAAATAAGGCAGATTGCCCTGTATCCTCATGGAGTTTCTAGTTCCATGAAGATGACACCAAATGTTAATTTGAAAAGGACTTTCCATGTGGGATAAGCAAAATCAAGAGTAGTACATTTTGGAGCATATAACTTAAATCTATGAAATTTTTACAATATGGGAAGTTGTTTAAATGGTTTGGTGGTAGAGAAAGAAAACTATACTTATGTTTCAGAAATTCATAATAGAAGAAAATATGGCTCCTGAGAAAATCTGTAGGAATGGATACAAAGTGTGTTGGTTGCCTTTTGAATTTCTAAGAATTCATGGATAGGTAGATAAAGGTACACTGGTAGCTGATCTGCTGATATTCCAAATGAAAGAAACATGATATTTTTTTTCTTGGTCATGGGGCTTGAACTCTGGGCCTGGGCTCTGTCCCTGAGCTCTTCAGCTCTACCACCTGAGCCACTTTCTAACATGATTTTTAATATAGAATGGACAGCCTGTTCTATATGATGATAGTCTATTCTATTCTATGAATAGTGAGATTAAAGTTGAGAACTTCTTGTGTGGAGTGTTTAACAGCTACCGGTAAAAAGTGAGACTAGAAGCCATCTGGTGGTGGCTCAGAGTTACAATTCTAGCTTCTTAGGAGATTGCAATATCAAGGTTGAGATTCAAAGCCAGCCTAGGCAGGAATTTCCATGAGTCTCTCAACTTCAATAGCCACCAAAAGCCAAAGTAGAGCTGTGGCTCAAGTGATAGAAAGCCAGCCTTGAGCAAAAAAGTTAAGGGGCATTGCCCAGGCCCTGAGTTCAAGCCCTAGTATGAGCATACACAGAAAGTAGATACTTCTTAAGGTATCCTCTATACTTATGAAATGACTATTTACAAAGTGGGAGTAAATGCCAACAAGCGCAAGTACCCCTCATTCCCAAGTGGGAGCAGTACCGATCCTGGTGATGGATTGAGGTCGCCCCAGTATGGTGATGGACGTAAATGGTCACGCTTGCTTTGAGATAGAGCATTCTTCCCCCTGGTGTCAGAGCCTTTGTGTTCCTTTGCTAATCCAGTGGACTTGAGCATATAAAACTCCATGTCTTGCTGTATACATTTTCAATGATATAGAGAACAGAAACAGTTTTACCTTAAGAAACTTGAATAAGCAACTTGAGATGGTGAATGTTATGGAAATTAAAATGGCAGATATTCTCCACTTCCTGTGACACAGAACAGGGCACAGTGATGAGGGTGCCCTCACGATTGTCCCCAGTAAGTCTTTCTGAGGCCTAATGAATCCAACAGGCTGGACATGATATGCTCAGTGACTTTTCTGCTGAGAGTGGACAAGGACAAGTTGCCTTTTGAAGGGGTGTTCTTGTTCTCTTTTGTCTGCCTTGTTTACAAATGAAGAAGCTAATTCTTCCAATTCTTGCTCTGTGATGCTTGGCTTGGAACTTGAGGCCTTTTCCTTGCTTCATTTAAACCACTCCTCCAGTTCCTTTTTTTTTTTTTTTGGCTTTTGAGTTATCTTTGGATAGTCTTTTGGGCTGGCCAGCCCTCCCCTTCTCTATCTCTTCCACCTTTTCTCCCTTTTCCTCTGCCCTTTTCACTCTTCTTCCCCTTTAACTCCTCCTCCCCTCCCTCCCCTGCTTTTCATTTGATCAGGTGGTCTCAAGACTGTGCTCCTCCCTACCTCTGTTCCCCAGTATCTGGGAAACAGAAGTGTGCCACGATGTCTGGCTTCCTTTCCCTTTCTCACTGTAGTAATTCCGTTGGTAATTATGTAAAAGGATACCAATACTATATGGAATTTCAATCCACTGTAGCTTATTCGATGTGTGGGAGCAAGCATTCTTTCAAGGCCACAGTCTGCTCTGCTTCTGATTGCTTTGTAAAGGTGTAAAATCAACACTGTGACATGACCAAAATGGAAGCCATCCAAGACCTATCATGAAAAACTGTTTGGGTGCCCTCCTTACCATGTTAGAGACTTTCTGGGGTGGTTTGGTGGAAGTGGAGAATGTGAAAAATGTGTATGGATGACTCTGAGCTGCAGGCTGAAACCTGAAACCCAGGATATGACTGGCTACACCTAGAAGCATTGCTACCTAACCTGGCTTGCCAAGATGGGTGAAGTTTGGTGGAGTGGTTTAAAGTGCCATGGAATTTCACAATGCCCCCATCCCTCCCCAATTTGTGTTAACAATGGTGATTCTTACGTGGAGATAGGAGGAACTGAGCTAAATAGGAGTTCACTGCTCCACCAGTTTCTTCCCAATTGAATTGCGAGCTATCCCTTGTCTTCTTTGGTGATGGACAAAATCAGTAGAGAAAGCAAATAGTTTCTCCAACCCATCAGCTCTAAGATACCTGAAATGCAGTCAATGTTGCACTTGTGTATAGTAGATACAGCCACAGCCATGAACTTTGGGCTAGTATTCCAACAGCTAGAATAGTGGAATTAATACTGTCATTCAACTTACTGTGGAACTTCTTCCCCTCAAAATTTGGAATTTCTATGAGTACAGGATAATTTTGAATTGCGATGACACTTCTGACGTCATTGCATCCAGAGATGTCACTGCCTCTTCAGTTGAAGGCCTTATTCTCTTCACGAATGGTAGTTGAAATGTATTCATTTCCCTTCATAATGTGTTCCTTACATTGATCACTAGATTCATGCAGTTTTTGTTATAAGGGCATACTTATAGGCTTTGACACCTAAAATGTAAAAAAAAAATTATTATTTCAATTTATAGGCGTTCTGGTCTTCATTATGGACATGAAGCTTTAATTCTTGTATTTAAAATATATTCACACGTTATAAAATACAATGATCATATTTACTCTAATTGAGTAAATTGTAGCAAGCTCTGGCTTGTACATTATGGTATAACTGGGAGTCAGAATATATGTCTAGATAGTCTTCTTTGTTATCGGTTCCTCTCGCCTCTTCTCCCACTCTTCTCACCTCTTTTCCTCCTCTTCCTTCTCCCTTTTCTTCCAAAAGAGCTCAATGTTCCTCACTGAAAGTGAGGAACATATTCCTTAATCTGTTAGCACTAGAAAGTTGGGGAAATGCACAATGTAACCCACTGTGATATACATCACAAACATCAACATCTCTCACCCCATCCGTCTGCCTTTAAGTCTGAGATTTTTTAAAGCCTTTAAGTCTTCCCAGTTTTTGACATGTTTCTGTGCATCTTTTCATTTTTCTTTGTGCTTTTTTACTTTTTGGTGCCTGCACCAGGGCTTGTACACAGGTCCTGAGTGCTATCCCTTAGCCTTTGCACTCAAGGATAGTGGTCTACCACTTGAACCACAGCTCTGTTTCCTGATTTTTTGGTGATTAATTGTAGATAAGAGACTTTCTGGTGCATGCTTTCTTTGAACCTTGATTCTCAGAAATCATTCTCTTGAGGATTACAGACATGAGCCACTGGCACCTTGCTACTTTGAGCTTTTATTCTTCACACATATGCACATAGAGTCTTGTCAACAAGTTGCTGCTGCCATTAACTTTTTAATATAGTTATTGTTAACACTAGACTTTTGTTGAGCAGTTAATGTTTAGCTGGCAAAATAGTATCTGCAACATAACTTTCCCCCAAATTACAATGTCCCTTAGTATCTGAAGTGGGTTGGCTCTACAACCCATGTGGCTAATGAAGTTCTTTTGATATAAAACAGTATAATATTTGCATATAAACTACAAACATCCTTCATATACTTTGTCTTCTCTAGATTGCTTACAGTAAGTAATATAATTGAAATAATGTGTAACTAGATTTTATACCATGTTATAGGGCATTATGACAAGAAAACAGTGTGAATGTGTTTTAGTACAGATGCACTGCTTTTCCCTTAAAGATGTACAATCTGTAATTGGTTGAATTTGCATATGCAGAGTATTTATTTGTGCATTATTTATAGAAACTATGCTGTAAGAAAGTTGGTCTTTGTAAAATGATGATGGTTCTATGTTGAAACTGAAATGGAATCCAGGAGGAGACTGTGAGTTTTGTGTCTGCATTTAAATGACAGGCAAGATCTTGAGAAATTACTAATATTGTAGCCAATATTGACTGAGAAATCCAATGCATTTCACAGAGAGAGTGTAAATCTGGCCACATTGTAACGAGTACAACAGAAGGAAAATTGAAAGACTATCTTGTTCCCATTGAAATGATGTCCACTGTCATCAGGTGTTTGAGCAGGGAGTTGTGGATAGCTCTTTGGCCAAGCAAAGCACATTTTATACGTGTCTGGTAGTACATGCAATAGAATGATCACAGCAGCTCTACAAGCTATTGAGCTTTGTTGAGTGATAGTTTTCCCTTCCGTATATCGTTTCAAACTATTGGCTTCAAGGAAGTCTGGAACATAAAAATGACTTTTTGTTTTGACAGACCTGGGGCTTGAACTCAGGGCCTGGGCACTGAGTATCTTTTGCTCAAGGCTGGCACTCAGCTCTACTCTGAAATATCTGGTGGTTGGAGCTTAGTGTCTTGTAGACTTTTCCTGCCCAGGCTTGCTTTGAACTGTGATCCTCAGATCTCATTTCTGAATAGCTAGGATTGTAGGCATAGGCCACCAGTACCTGACTTCCTGACTTCTGAATTTGGCTCCTCTGTCCTCTGTCCTCCTCCTCAGGCCCCCTTCCTTCCTTCCTCCTCCTTTTTTCATCTTTCTTCTTTTTTCCCCTTCCTCCTACTTTTTTCATCTTTCTTCTTTTTTCCCCTTTTCTTCATTGCTTTGCTTTCTGAGAGAATTCAATGATCAGCCAACCATGAAATGGGAAAGTGGACCAAATAAGGCTGGATAATTTATTTGAGCCAAACAGAGGTATTATAATCTATTAAAAATATTTTAGCCAAACACACTGTATTTGTGACTTTATCTCATAACCCTGCAGATTGTCTGGTAGTTGCCCAGGACCTGAGGCAGGAAGGCGGACCCATGTGCCTGAACTTTCCAGTCATGTCTTTGCAACTGGTAGTTTTTAATAAAAGAAAAACTCTAACATTGTGAAATTACATCAGTGAAGAAACCATAGCTTTTTATGTTCTTGTATATGCTTTTCTTCTGTGCAACGTTATTCAATGCCCTAAATTTCAGCTACTTTTGAGATATTTTCTTGAATGTTGAGATTAGTCTGGAAATCAGGCTAGGAATAAATGAAATGCTGGTGTGGTAATAAAATTTATGTTACCATTTTATGAATATGAAAATGTCTAATTGTTATAACACAAGGTATCTTTGGATTAAGAAGTCTAGGACATTTTATTCTTTTACACCTTTTTTTTAAAGCAGGAAAACCTTTGCTTCTACCATCAGTCTTGAAGCAGAAATCCCAGAAAAAAGAATTTTATAATCAGTCACAAAGAATTCCTACACGCATCATGTATCCCTTCCTCATCATTTCCCATTTCTTAGGAGTCTCCACATTGTTTAATTGTAATCATGTGCAACTAGCATTTTAAAGCTTCACACTGCTTTCACATTTATGGGATATGATGAGAAGATTAAGAATGGTTGAAACTCAAGAGTAAATACAGGAAACTTAAGAGTAGATGTAGAAATGTGACTCCACCAGGCTTTCATGGAGCACACATTACCCCAGTGGGCTTCATGTTGTGGCCATCCATGTATAGAAGAACAAACTAGAAGGTGAACTCTCCCAAACAACCCTCATTCTAGTCAGGCCCCTCTCCTGTACTCTGCTTTGCAATTCTGTAGCAGGAATCTAAACTCTGGTTTCCTTCCATTGCATTGGTGTTGTTTGACCTGACTTTCCCTCAGCATGGTACTTAAGCATATGGGACTCAGGTGGCTGGGCCCTGCCTTTCCAGGGCCTGCACTTAGTATTCAATCTATTGTGGAGCAGAGGGATGTTCATGACCCATAGCAAAACTCCTCCCACGTCCCATAAAGTGACATGTTGTTTCTATTAAGGATCATTTTCTTAAGTGAAATCATGACCAGTCATGATGGCATGGAAGTATACAGAGGCCAAGTGACTATGTGTTACTTTAATTACCAAAGAAGTAACTATTATGATTCCATAATGGTTCAAAGAAGAATTTTAAGACTGGAACAGTGGTTTTATTGTTTCTTTAGTTCAGAAGTAATTGAAATGGAATATGTAAATAGAGTCAAAGTGGACTTTTCCAAGTGAGAAAGAGAAGCCAATTGCACTTCGAAAGAAACTATATGACTATAGCAAGAAAGACATCGCCAATTAACAATATTTATTTTCCTTTGCTATTCTCTGCTATTTATCCTGTTACATAGTAGTGGAATGAATTAGGAAGAGAGTGATGTAGAGTGCATGGTTTTCCATTGCAACACAAACTCTATCTATCTATCTATCTATCTATCTATCTATCTATCTACCTACCTACCTACCTACCTATATTTTTGCTGTTCCCGGGGTTTGAACTCAGGCTTGGACACAGTCCCTGAGCTTTTTTTGCTTAAGGCTAGCACTCTGTCACTTGAGCAATAGCTCCCACTTCCAGCTTTTTGGTGGTTAATTGAAGAGAAGAGTCTCACAGAATTTTCCTGTCCAGGCTGGGTTAGAACCTCGATCCTCAGATCTCAGCCTCCTGAATAGCTAGGATTACTGGCTACAGCCACTGGCTTCCAGCTACTTTCCCTATAGTCTTAAACTATATAGGAATCAACTCTTTGGTAAGCTTTTTTCCATTTTTATGTTTATATTACTAATGATTATTTTGTCTCTATTTTCCTATCTTATGATTATTTAATTATAAGACAATTGTTTATTTTTTATTTGATTAGTTATTTAAAGGACGGGTCTTTGGGGCTTTATATCATAGGATCCAAAGGTAGCACTAATGTCTGTGAACCTTAAAATTATACTACCACTTTTTTGATGACCAAAGCTCATTAGAAACTGGAGCCTGTGGCTCAGGCCTGTAATCCCAGATCCTCATGAGTTTGGAGGATTGTGCTTTGAAACCCGCCCTGGGCAGGGAAGTCCATGACATCCATCCTCCATGAACCACCAAAGTACTAGAAATTGTGCTATTTCTCATGGGGTAGCAGGCCAGCATGGAGTGACAAAGCTAAGGGACATAGCCCAGTCTCTGAGTTCAATTTTCAGTGCTAGCTCAAAAACCAAAACCCCACCAAAACACAACTGACCTGAAAGACTCTAGTCCCTGTGCGTAGGAACTAATAATTTGTCCTACTACTGTGAAGGGAAGAGCTTCTGAGTTCTTACAAAAACTATCTTTAAGTATTTGTGCAAAGGAGTTGCCATTTGACAAAGCAGTTTATGAATATGGCCCATCTTAACCCACCTCACCCCTTTCAACATTCTTGCCCCTCCTTCCTCTGCCCAGCCCTTCCGTTTCTTACTTTTGTAGTATGTACAATGAATTCTTGACTACAATTCCCCCCTTCCCCTTCATTTGTCCCCCGCTCTCCCCTTGCCCCCACTTGATGAGCTGCTGTTTTTCACCCTTATGCTTTGGGAAGTAATGATAAGCACCACCCCCCCGCCGCCAGTACTTCCTCAGAACTTTCTAGATTCCTAAGAGTGGTCATTGTAAATGTCTAACACAAGAATAAATAGGATAGCAAGATATGAGAGGGTTAAAGACATGCTTTAATCATAATCTTGTGATTCAAATAAAGAAATGTTGTTGAATAAAGACACTGCACATTCCTGTTGGATATTTCTCACAGAGTGAACACAGTGCTGTCCCAACTCTTTTACTATATTTAAGTTTTTGGCTCATCACTGGTATTTGTTTCATAATCTAACAAAAAGATCACGTGTCTCTTGCTAGCAAAAGCTGCAGAGGAGGGAATGCTTATTCTATGAGTAGAGAGAGAAGGAAGGCTGGAGAGATGTTTGTGCTTGTGGAGAAGCTTATTTTATTTTTTTTTTAATAAACGCAGGCCATGTTTGCCACCTCCCGAATTTTGCGCTATTCTTTTCGCTGTCCTAGCTTTGACTTAGTTTGTTTTATGTTCTCGTTTGGTTAGTTCCTTGAACATCCCATCTAATTTCCATCTTATTCATTTTTGTGTTGCAGCTTCTGACAACTGTTTTGAGTCCACACTTCTCTAGATTTTTATACCTAGCAGCCATTGGGCTTCTACTTTTCCTGATCTCTCTCTTCCTCTCTCACTACCTGTGCCTAATGTTGAGGTTATAGTATCCAAAATAGCTCAGCCTCAGCCACCTTGGTGTGTTCATGCTATCTGTCCCTACCTGCCTCAGTGTCTGTACCTTTTGGCTGGTTTCACTCAGATTATGGCCAGAGAATGGCTGAAGTAAATAACAGGAAGGAAGAAAGGAAATGTATGGTGATTAGCAGTTCTTTGAGGGAAATGTTTACCTTTATTCACAAACAGTGTATATGTTGGTAGATTTCCTATTGCCAGAGAAAGAGAGTGTTGATTCTAAATGTTAGTTTTTAACATGAGAATCTTAAGCATTATATGTTATAACTCTCAGAAATGTTAGGTGTTTCAGAATCATTAAAAAATATTTATTGTCTTTTTTCACCTTTATTGTCAAAGTGAAGTACAGAGGGGTTACAGTTTCATATATAATGCAGTGAGTACATTTCTTGTCAAATATGTTAGCTCCTCCTCCCCTCCACATGCCTACCTCTTCCCTCCTGCTTCCCCTTCCACCCACGAGTTGTATGGTTGGTTTACACCAAATGGTTTTGTGAGTATTGTGTTTGGAGTTGTTTGTATTTTTATCCTTTGTCTATTGATTTTGATATTTACTTTCTCTTCCCTAGCTCTAATACACGTATATACAGTATCCAGGGTACTCAGATGATTACAGTGATAGTGGGGGTAAAACCACAGGAAGGGAATACGAGAGAAAATAAAAAGGGTACGGATTCATATCGCATGTTGAAAAATAATTACAATAATGATATACCACTTGTTTCCATAACATGGAGCTCATTTCACTTAGCATCATCTTAAGTGTCCATAAGGGCATAGCTATTGGGCTATTATGACTTCGGCTTTGACTAGCCTAAACATGTACTAATTATTCCAAAAAATTTACTATGTGAAGTGAGCCAGACCTAAAGAAACATAGACTGTATTGTTTTCCTCATAGGAAAAACATTTTTTTTTCTTATTTATTGTCAAAGTGATGTACAGAGAGGTTACAGTTGCATATGTTAGGCATTGGATACATTTCTTATACTGTTTGTTACCTCCTCCCTCACTTACCCTCCCCTCCCCCTGCCCCTCTCCCCCCAGAGTTGTTCACTTGGCTTACACAAACAGTTTTGAAAGCATTGCCTTTGTAGTCGTTTGTCTTTTTATCTTGTATCTCTCGGTTTTGGTATTCCCTTTCACATTCCTAATTCTAATACCAGTATATACAGTTTCCAAAGTACTCAAATAAGATAAACTGATAGTGCAGGTACAACCGCAGGAAGGGGATACAAGAGCATCATCAACAGTAGAAGCTACAGTTACACATGGCATGTTGAAAGTAATTACAGCAGTGATATAACAGTTGTTTCCATAAAATGGAGGTTGTTTCACTTAGCCTCATCTTATGTGTTCATAAGAGTATTGCTGTTGGGCTCTTGTGATCCTCTGCTGTGACTAGCCTAAACCTGAGCTAACTATTCCCTATGAGAATAGGGAATCCTATTCATAGCATAGAATCCATGTTTCTTTGGGTCTGGCTCACTTCACTTAGGATAATTTTTTCCAAGTCCTTTCATTTCCTTACAAATGCGGCAATGTCATTCTTTGAGACAGAGGTATGAAATTCCATTGTGTATATGTACCACATTTTCCTGATCCATTCATCTACTGAGCGTTACTGGGTGGGATCCATATTTTAGCTATGCCAAATTGTGCTGTGATGAATATTGTTGTGCTGTGGCTTTTGTGTGTTCTTCTCTGTGGTCTTTGGGTAGATGCCAAATGTGGGGCTGCTGGATCATAAGGGAGCTCTATGTTTACCTTCTGAGAAATCTCCATACCACTTGCCAGAGTGGCTGAACAAGTTTACATTCCCACCAACGATGAAGTAGGGTTCCCTTTTGTCCACATCCCCTCCAACATTTATTATTGTTAGTTTTCTTGATATAGGTCATTCTTACTGGGGTGAGATGGAATCTCAATGTTGTTTTGATTTGCATTTCTTTTATGGCCAGAGATGTAGAGCACTTTTTCATATGACTCTTGGCCATTCTCATTTCCTCATCAGACAAGTCTCTTTGTAAGTCTTTAGTCCACTTTTTGAGGGGGCTGTTGGTTCTTTGCGGTTTTGTTTTGGAGGAATTTAATTTTTTGTAGTTCTGCATATATTTTAGATATGAGGTCTTTGTTCATTGTATGGCTGATAAAGATCTTTTCCCAATCTGTAGGCTTTCCATTCATCTTGTGAGCTATGTCCTTTGCCCTGCAGAAGCTCAGCAATTTGATGCAATCCCATTTGCTCGTCCTTTTTGTGATTTGTAGCATTTATGGCTCTTTGTTAAGGAAGGTCTGTCCTGTGCCAAGGAGCCCAAGTGTTTCTCCTACTTCTTTTAGTGCTTTCAAGGTATCTGTTATAATTTCAAGATCTTTGATCCATGTGGAATTGATTTTGGTGCAGGATGATATATAAGGATCTAATTTTGCTTTGTTGTGGGTGTTGAACCAGTTTTGCCATCACCATTTGTTAAAGAGGCTATCTTTCTTCCATCGTATTTTTTTAGCTCCTCTATCAAAGATTAAGGGGTCTTAGTTCTGTGTGTTCACTGCTGGATCTTCAATTCTGTTCCATTGGTCTTCAGGCATATTCCATTGCCAATTCCAAGCTGTTTTTATAGCTATAGCTTTATAATACAGCTTGAAGTTTGGTATTGTAATTCCTCCGGCATTGTTCTTTCTGCTTAGGATTGTTTTTGCTAGTCGGGGGGTCATTTATTTTTCCATATAAATTTCTGGATTGCTTCCTCAATTTCATTAAAAAATGGTGTTGGGATATTAGTGGGTATTGCATGGAATTTGTAGATAGCTTTTGGCAATATTGCCATTTTGACTATATTAATCTTCCCAATCGAGGAGCATGGGAGGTTTTTCCATTTCCTTAGTTCTTTTTTTTTTTTTCAAATTTTATTATCAAAGTGATGTACAGAAAGGTTACAGTTTCATATTTTAGGCACTCTATACATTTCTTGTACAGTTTGTTACCTTGTCCCTCATACCCCTCTCCCTCCTCCCCCTTTCCCTCCCCCCCCCCCACGGAGTTGTTCAGTTCACTTACACCAAACAGTCTAATCATAGAGGTCTTTCACTTCTTTGGTTAAGGTTATTTCTAGGTATTTTATGTTTTTGAGACTATTGCAAAGGGAGTTGCTTTCCTGACTTCAGCCTCTGTCTTCGTGTTATTAGCATATAGAAAGGCTGTTGATTTTCGAGGGTTTATTTTATATCCTGCAACTTTGCCAAAGTTTTGGATCTGCTCTAGTAGCTAGGGAGTAGAGTCTATGGTGTTCGTTAGGTATAGGATCATGTAATCTGCAAAGAGAGAAAGCTTAACTTCATCTTTTCCTATTTGGATCCCCTTTTTGTTTTCTTCTTGCCTAATTGCTCTGGCTAGGAATGTTAAAGAGGAGGGGAGAGAGCAGACATCTCAATCTTGCTCCTGATTTTCAAAGGAATGGCTTTGGCTTTACACCATTTAGAATTATGCTTGCTGTTGGTTTGTAATAAACTGCCTTTATATATTCAGGAATGTTCCTTGGAATCCCAATTTCTCCAGGATTTTTATCATAAATGGGTACTGGATTTGATCGAACGCCTTTTCTGCATCCAGAGATATAACCATGTGGTTCTTTACCTTGCTCTGGTTGATGTGGTGGATTACATTAATTGACTTGCGTATATTGAACCAACTTTGCATCCCTGGGATGGATCCAGTTTGAACATGGTGTATGATATTTTTGATGACCTGTTGAAGTCGATTGGACAGAATTTTGTTGAGAATTTTTGCATCTATGTTCATCAGGGAAATCGTTCTATAGTTCTGTTTTGTTGATGAGTCCCTGCCTGGTTTTGGGATGAGGGCTATACTGGCTTCATAGAATAAGTCTGGTAGTGAACGTTCTCTTTCAATTTCACTGAAGATTTTGAAAAATATTGGTGTGACTTCTGTTTTGAAAGCCTTGTAGAATTCTGCTGTGAATCCATCTGGACATGGGCTTTTCTCTGATGGGAAATCACTTATTGCTGTTTCTATTTCAAGGCTGGGTATGAGTCTGTTTAGAAGGTTTAAATCTTCATGGTTGAGTTTGGGGGTATCAATTTTTTCTAGAAAATCATCCATTCTTCCAGGTTCTCGAATTTGTTGGCACAAAGGTTTGCAAAATAGTCCCTTATTGTGTTCTGAATTTTGGTTGTTTCTGTGGTGATGTTACCTGTTTATCTCGGATCTTGTTTATGTGGGTGTGCTGCCATCGTTTTTTGGTCAGGTTTGCTAGGAATTTGACTATCTTGTTAATATTCTCAAAGAAACAAGGCTTTGTTTTGTTGATTGTTGCGATGGTTTTTTTTCTCCCTCTCAAGTATATTTAATTCTGATTCGATTTTAATTATTTGCTTCCATCTATTGACTTGGGGGTATGGCTTCTTGTTCTCTTTTGAGAAGATTAAGGTGATTCCGTAAGTTGTTGAGTTGCTGTTTATCCAGATTGTTGGTGTAGGCACTCAGATATAATTTTCGTCTGAATACTGCCTTTGCTGTGTCCCAAAGGAGGTGGTACTTTGTGCACTCACCTTGGTTGAATGCCATAAATATTGAATTACTGGTCTAATTTCTTCAATGACCCACTGATGGTTCAGCAGTGTGTTGCTTAGTCTCCATGGATTGTATCATTTTGTGTGGTGGCTGTTTGAGTTGAGCTTTAATTTTAATCTATTGTGGTCTGAGGGAAGGCAGGGAATGATTTTGATACTTCTGAATTTGTACAGATTTTCTTTGTGCCTAAGATGTGATATATTTTGGAGAATGTTTCATGGGCTGCTGAAAAGAATGTGTATTCTGGTATTGCTTGATGGAATATTCTGTAGATGTTGGTTAAGTCTAGTTGGTCTATGCAGTTGATTAGTTCTGTGGATTCTTTGGTCAGTTTTTGGCCTGTTGGTCTGTCCAGAGGTGACAGTGGAGTGTTAAAGTCTCCAACAATCAATGTGTTTGGGACTATGAGTGATTTTAGAGTCAGTAGTGTTGGTTTGATGAAGTTGGGTTCTCCTGTATTGGTGTGTGGATATTTAAGATGGTTATATCCTCCTGTAGGAGACATCGCTTTATTAGTATGTAGTAACCTTCTTTGTCTCTTCTTACCATTTTTAATTTGAAGTCGATTTTATCTGATGCTAGAATTCCACTCCAGCCTGCATTTGGGGGCCATTTATTGGTAGATTTTTATTCCAGCCTTTCACCTTAGAAGAAGTTTGCTTTTGCTAGATAGATGTGTCTCTTGGAGGCAGCAGAAAGACGGATCTTGATTTTTGATCCAAGTAATGAGCCTATGTCGTTTGAATGAAGAATTAAGTCCATTAATGTTGAGAGTTAGGTTTGAGAGATGATCATTTGTCCTTTCATTGTAGCTATCTTGTTAAAAGCTGTGTCTTCCCAATTCTTGATCTAATATTCTGGTTTTCTATTTAGGGTTCATTTCTCTGTCTGTATTGGGATCTTGATTATTTTCCTGTATAGTACCTCTTTGAGGATTTTCTGTAAAGCTGGTTTGGTGGAGATACATTGTTTCAGTTTTCCTTCCTGTGGAAGAATTTTATTTGACCTTCAGCTATGAATGAGAGTTTAGCTGGGTACAGCATTCTTGGTTGATATTTATTATTATTTAGGGTTTGGCATACCTCATTCCAGGATCCCCTTGCTTTTCATGGTCTCTGCTGAGAAGTCTGGGGTAATTCTGCTTGCTTTTCCTTTATTTGTGATTACTTTCTTCTCCGTATCATCTTTAAGGATTCTTTCCTTGGACTCTACTGATCCTGTTTATGATCACAATGTGTCAGTGGGATGTCCTATTCTGATCTGGTCGCTTTGGGGTTCTAAATGCTTCTTGTATCTGTATCGGCCTACCTTCCTGGATAGTTGGGAAGTTCTTGGCTAATATTCTGTTAAATAGGTTGCATATTCCATTAACTTCTTTCTCCTGGTTTTTCTCAATTCCTATTCGCCTCAAATAGTGCTTCCTGCTTGTGTCTTGGAGCTCCTGAGTGATCTGTTTTATCGATTGGATTGGTTTTGTATTTTTGTGTGACATTTCTCCATAGATTCTAGGGAATCTTCAGCTCCTGAGATTTGATCCTCTGCTTCACCTACTTGAGACTGTAGGCTAGTTACTTGATTTTGAATCTCTTTTCCTTCAGACTGGTCTTTCCTGATGATTTCCATGTCCTTGCTAGAAGTATCTCTTAGGTCCTGCATGGACATCTTTACATTATTAATTTGGTTTTGAGTGCTGTCTCTCAAATCTTTTAGCTGGGTAGTTATCTTTTCATATGACTCTTGAAGTTCATTTATCTTTCTCTTTGTTGAGGCCATGAAATCATCTATTACTTTATGGATGGATTGATGTATGGATGGATTCAAACTTTTCATTAACATGTTTATCAGTAGACTTTGTAGAGCATTTTGAGGGTTCTCTCTATGTCTTTGATTGACTGCTCTGCTTCCTGCTTGTTTTGAGTGGGAGATATGACTGCATTGTTTGCCATCTTGTGTTTCTTCTGCCCATTTGGATTGGGAATGCCTATCTAAGAGCACCTGTGAGCACTGTTTAAGACCCAAAGCAGACCTTACCAAGCACTGTTGTGTAAATCTTAGAAGTTCACAATTATACACAGATACTTGGTATAACTGTACATAAAATTAGATTTGGTGTTCCTAAAAATACAATTTCAAAATAACAACCAATCCTGTATTCAATAGTTAATAAGTACTGTTAAAATACTATGAGCTGGATTTCTCTATAAACCACTTTGATTCACTTCGATTGAACAGGGATATCCTCTATCCAATAACCAGGGATCAATGGAGTCTGGAGGTCCTGAATGTAAATCTGGAGGATAAGTGAGAGGTAGTGAAGGGAATAGAGTAAAATGTATGTGGGGGTGGTGGTGATGGTGGCAGTGGTGGTGGTGGTGATTTTGGTTTCATTTCAGTGACGTGGAAATGTGAAGAAGAATAGAATCGGTAGAAAGGACAAGATTAATATGATGAATAATGGAGAGTTAGCAGAAAAGAGTGAAGCTGTTAGTCATAGGAAAGTAATTTAAAATAAGAGAATGTGAAAAGAGAAACAAAGAAAAATACTGGAAGACAAATGCACAAAACACAAAACAATTAACAACCCAACCCCCGAAAAAGGAAATTAAAAAAGCCGATAAAACAAAAAAAAAAAATAGAAAACAAAATACCAACGACGTCTCAGAAATGAAAAATAGAAAAAAAAAGTTAAAAAATGTTTTTAAAAAATGGAGTGTTCCTTGTTTGGGTGGGTTTTCTCCAGTCTCTGGTTTCCTTGCAATGGTTTGTAGTCTATTTTGCTGCTTGGCTGGTTTGACTTGCTTTCAGTTTTCAGGGGGTGGATCTGCTCTGACCCTCCTTGCCTGTTAGGGAAATCCTGGGGCTCTGTGGTTCGCACAGCTTTCAGGAAGGGCTTGGGGATCCTCCTTAGATGGAGATTGTTTAGGAGTAAAGGAAGCAGCGGTTGGTTAGGACATTCAGGTTCTGGGTCTCCCTATAGTTGGAGGCATTCACTATGGTCTTCCTGGGGTGGAGAATTCTCGGCTTCTATTGCTGTGGTGGATGCAACAGGGGAAGACAAATACTCTTCCCTCCACCTTGTGAATGCTTCTGATGCCATATGGCAGGGTTGGGCTCAAGATCCACCTGTTAGTGTTCCTACGCAGTATGTGTGTGTGATCATGAACACACTGGAGTCGCAAGTATGCACAATCCCCACGTCTTTCTGCAGAGATGTCCAATGATGCATAGTGGGCTGGGTGGACTTTGACAGCGCACACGGAGGTATATCATGTTACTCATGGAGGCAGTGTATCTTGCTGTGGAAGTGAACCCTGGGTTGATGAGAAGGAAGGTGCCACTAGACAGTTCAAAGATGCAACTTGTCGGGTTTACTGTTTTCTGAGGAGATCACCTCTGTTCCTGCTTCTATTCACACAACCTTAAGCTATCTATTAGGTATTTAAAAATAAATATGACTCTGTGTTTGTGTGTATTTGTGTATTTGTGTATGAAAGAGAGAGAGAGAGTATTCATATACATATGTGCACTAGTACTTGAGCTCAGGGCATCTTTCTTTATTTATGTTTATTGTACAGGTGGTGTACAGAGGGGTTACATTTACATACCTAAGGTAATGACTACATTCTTGTCAAACTTGCTACCTTGTCCCTCATTTTTCTCCCAGCTTCCCTCTTCCCATATCCCCCCCCCCCAAGTTTCAAGTTATTTTACAACATATCTTGTAGTTAATACTGTTGCATTGGTTCACGTTTTACCATTTGTCTATACATTGGAAAACAAAAAACCAACAACATCTGTTAAATAAAAAATAAAAATAAATCTTTAAAAAATGGAGTCTTCCTTGTTTGGGTGGGCTTTCTCCAGTCTCTGGTTTCCTTGCAATTGTCTGTAGTCTATATTGGTGCTTGTGTGGTTTGACCTGCTTTCAGTTTGCAGCGGGTGGATCAGCTCTGACCCTCCTCCTCTGTTAGTGAAATCCTGAGGCTCTGTGGTTCGCACAGCTTTCACATAGGACTTGGGTGTCCTCTGTAAATGGGGGAAGTGAACAGTCTTGGGAGCCCTGGCTCCTCCCATCTGCTGTGAGACTGGTGCCTTTATCACCTGCTTTGGAGAGGCTGTGGACTCAGCAGGGCGGTTGGCTCTGGCCTGGTTTACCTGTCTGAGAGTGGCTTGCATAGGGGTGGTTCCTCCCTCATGGGCAGGATGGCCTCCTGAGCATAGCTGGCTATGGAATTCAGCTCCATTTTGGGCTGGGAATTAGGCTTCCTCTGAGATGGGGCCATTTATCTGTCTCGGGAACTGTTTGTTCTCCTATCTGGTTGTTCCTTGCTGCCGGTAGCTGCTCGCCACTTTCCGTTTTAATTTAGAAATTCTGGCGGGCAGGGCGGGCACCTCTGGCTGAGTTCACCTGAGTTGTGAACTGTGGCCTGGATGAGCTTCCCACCTGGGCAGGGGTTGCTCTTCTGGGTGGAGCTGGCCCTCATTGGTCTGTCCCTCTTGCTCTTTTCAAAGGTGGCCCCTTTGTCCTCGCTTTCCCCAAGCCGGTTTATTTCCAGTCTGGTCTGACCCTATGCCAGTGTCAGAGATGGTGCTTTGCTCTGGCAGTGGGGAAAAGGCTACCGATGCTTCTCTGTGGGCACGAGTGAGAATATCTTTTGTGGGGTACTCATGCTTTGTCTGCCATTTCGGCCTGTCCATGCTCAGCCTGAGATCCACGTCTGTCTGCCACCATCTGGAGGATTTCACCTTGGTCACTTCTGGGTGGTTTAGGTCCATGAACTGTGAGACGCTGTGCCAGCGCCGGCACTGGCTTGGCAGAGGGATGAGGCCCAGAACTGAAATCTGTGTTTTCAGGCCAGCAATGTCAATTTTTCCTTATTGGACAGAATCCCTGTACTGTTATAACTTACTTGGGCTGTCTTTCTAGGAGTAAAAGTTTCTGGAGTGGTAAAACTGGGGTGTTGGAGAGAGATTAACTAGGGCTCTGCTGCTCCTCTGCTCAGGGAAAATATTTTTCAATTGCTATGTGCTGGTGGTTCATGCCTAGCTATTTGGAAGACTCAAAAGTGAGGATTGCAATTGGAAGCTAGCCTGGGCAGGAAAGGCACTGAGATACTTGTCTCCAATTGACCACCAAAAGAAAACAAAACAATACAGCAGAAAGTGGAGCTTTGTGAGAGTGCTAGCCTTAAGCACAAAAGAACAGGATCATTGGCCAGACCAGAACTGGCACCAAAATCCCAGAGACCTAGTGAAATGTTCATTGTGACTAAGCCTGCCTTATTATTTAGAGCTAGAAATGGGCTGTTAAGTCTTGGGAAGAACTAACTGAGTATCAAACTAATTAAAGTCTTCAAAATAATTAAAGTGTATAAAAAATGTAGTCTATAATCAGTGGTGCCCAATATTAATGGATTTAACCCTATATTATGATGGGTATTTGAGTTCATGATTCCCCGTTGGTTTAGTCTTTGCAGCTTCTATAGTAGCAGCCCCCCATTTTGTTTGAGAAATTAATATTTGACTTTCTTTGTCTTTCTTATGTAATTTGGTAAATTCTCTGCTGAGAATTATGATACCTTGTAGAAAGCTGTTGACACACCAATTAGGTGGTTTTCCTGAAGCTAAATGACCCCTGTCAGTTGTTAGATCAACTGTGAGAATTTATCCCTTCTGTAGGTGAGCTTTTCCTGGCCATTATTTTTAAGGACCATCACCCCGCGTCATAAAGATGGGTTCAGGTACTGCAGCCATGTTTACTAGTAAATACTTTGGGTGTTGGCTAAGCTCTCCTGGGGCTACAAAAATCAGAGACCCACTCAGGTGGGTCTAAAAGAAACAGTGGTGTCAAGACTCTGGCTAATTCCTCCCTTTAGGTGGCTGTCCATGTGTCCTGTTGGATGTGTAACAACATCCTGTGCTTTGACCTAGGAGCCGGTTGCATCCGTAATTCTACAACCAAACATGTTTCCAGATGCTTTCAATGTCCTGCTTGACAGTTCACAGAGGCTGCTGTGTCGGGTTTACTGTTTGCTGAGATCACCTGGGTTCCTGCTTCTATTCCACATGGCCTCAAGCTATCTATTGGGTATTTAAAAATAAATATGACTCTCTCTCTCTCTCTATGTGTGTGTGTGTGTGTGTGTGTGTGTGTGTGTGTATGTGTATGAGAGAGAGAAAGTATCCATCTACATATGAGTATTAATTCTTGAGCTCAGGGCATCTTTCTTTATTTTATGTTGATTGTCAAGTTGATGTACAGTAGGGTTACATTTACATACCTAAGGTAATGAGTACATTTCTTGTCAAACTTGCTATCTCATCCCTCATTTTTCTCCCACCTTTCCTCCTCCTGTATTTCCCCCTCCCTCCAATTTTACAGTTAGTTTACAACATATCTTGTAGTTATTACTGTTGCATTGGTTCACGTTTTACCATTTGTCTAAACATTTTGAAGTTCCCCTTCCCTTCCCTAATTCAGACGAATATATATATATATATTACCGAGGGTATCAAAATCAAAAACAGTGACAAGAGGGGCTAAACCATAGGGAAGATAAGCAAAAGGAAAAAGGAATGATTTCATTTAGCACGTTAAAAATAACAACAATGATAAACCAATTGTTTCCGTATCTTAGAGTGTGTTTCACTTCACATCATCTTATGTGATCATAGGTACTTAACTACTGAGCTATGGTGTTTAACAATGGCTTTCAAGGCCCCCTGGCACCCTGCTAACATGGACACATAGCCTTCCTTCCAGTCTGAGCCCGCCTATTGTGCCACCTGTGCTGACCTCGAATATTCTCAGTGTTGTGTGTGTAATCAGAGGCTAGCTACAGTTTTTTCACATTGCATTCTTGAATTCCTCCAATGAGATTTTGCTTAAATAGTCATGCAGTGTAGGGTTTATTGAAATATATACTCTTGAGTCTTTGGACACATTTGTTGGAGAAGTTCATCTTTTTGTTAGGTTAAACATTTGTTTTCATGTAGTATCCATCATTTGATTCTGGACATCATCGCCATCCATTGTCATTAAAAAGTAGAAATACCTCTTTTTATGACAGTTCTTCAGATGTTTGAAATCGCAGATTGTATTTCCCACTACTTTCAGAATAAATGTTTTTATTTTTAGGATTAATGCCCTTGGATTATTAGGCAGTTGGAGTTTGTTTTTCCTTAGAGTGCTTGCTTGCAATACCAGATCTGAATAAAGCTGCAGTTTGGTCAGAGAAGAAAACTTCAGTTCTGTATATCATACTGCATACTAAGGAACCTCCAGTTGCAGTCATATTCTTTCTTTACTTGTACTTCTGTCCACAGACATAGAGGTCCATGCTGATTTAAACTTCTGATTATTTTCATATATGCCACTAATTCCTGCCTTCTCTACTCGTCATTGTACAAGTTTTAAAGGGAAGGAGCACACTGAAGCTTTTTCTATCATTTAATTGGAGAAAAGAGTCTCATAGACTCCTCTACCTGGGCTGGCTTCCAAATGTGATCCTCAGATCTCAACCTCCTGAGTAGCTAGGATTATTGGCATGAGCCACTGGTGCCAGGCAACTTGTCACATTGTTTTTCCCACCAAATGTCCATCCAATTTGTAGAAAATCAAACTTTGGCTTTGTCAGGATGATTGCATCATGATCATTTCCATGATTTCCAACTCTGGGCTTCATAGGACTAGGAAATTTGGTTAAAACTGCCTCGTTCATGCCAAATCTTAGGTCCTTTTGACTCTGTGATGATAGTGTGCTAGAAATGAGACTGGAGGGAAGAACTCAGAGGCCCCTTCATCTTCTGTTTTTGTTGCTCTCAATCTGTTTATGAGGGCCTTTAGAAGTGTCTTCTTAGCCACGATGCTTGCATCAAGCATCTTTCCTGAATAGCCATACTTTTAACTATGGTCCTCCAGAGAATGCTCCCTTTTCATGTTAGCAAATGATACAAGGAAGAAGGTTTTCAAGGTTCAATAAATTACATGTGCATGAAATCAAACAGATGTAAGCACGTTTATTAGTGAAAATTTGTGAATGGTGAGTCACATTTCACAACAGCAGTGTACCATTTAGGAAACCCAAGAGGTTTAGAAAATTAAAATGTATTCCTTTGGAGCAGAATATATGTACATGTAAATTCATCAGAAAAATATTTTCCTCTTAAATAATATGGTTAAGAGCAATTAGTTCTAAGGACTGATGTTTTCTACCATGGAAATAGGGAGGGGACATAATTTACAACTTTGCAGGAATTTAGTTGACATTGTCCAGGGTTAGTAAAGTGAATCTAACGTGAAGCGTGCTTGCCTAGCAAGCATGAAGCTCTGGGTTCAATTCCTCAGCACCACAGAAACAGAGAAGGACAGAAGTGGTGCTGTGGCTCAAGTTTCAGATTGCTAGCCTTGACCAAAATAAGCCAGGGACAGTGCTCAGGCCCTGAGTCCAAAGTCCCAGGACTGACAAAACAAAAACAAACCCAACAACATAAAAAAACACTCCAAATGGGAAACAGAGGCTGGACAAATCCAGCCCCTGCCTCATGAGACTTCCAGGCTTCATTCAAGGACTGCCATCTAACACCAAGGGAGCCTACTGCTAGCCTTCTCCAGGAGGGGCCACATTTCTGCCTTTTATCCCTAATAGCGACGCCCTTTACGAGCAGGAAGCAGCCAGAGAGTCATCGTCCTTTTCCATACCTATTAAAAGGCTGGAATATCAGGTCCCTCCTGGAGGGCTCCAAGTAGATGCCCCCACCTTATTAAGTGTCCACCCAGTTACTGGGTAACGAGCAGGCCTGGAGGCAGGTACCTTCCCCTTCCCTGAGGTCACATCCTGGCCCAATCAACCTGGCCCAATCCCCTGCCCTAGATTAGGCAGGGCTGGCTGAGGGTCACCCAGTCTCTCCCTTCTCTCCCTCCTCTTTGGCAATGATCATCACCACCACAGGCCAGCTGTTCTGTAATAAACTTTTCTCTCCCGCTTTAAAATAAATATCAAAAAAGGGAAACAGAGCTGAGCTCAAGTGGTAGAGCATTGGCCTGAAGGACGTCAAAGCTTAGGACAGTGCCTCATGTTGAGTTCAAGCACAGGCTCCCCGTCCCTACCCCAATGCTTCTAATTACGAAGATATGTATATATATTTTTCCTTGATGAAATTTAGTACCTACATAAATTTGACAGTATACTGTTGAACCTGGGTAACTGCAGTCGAAATCAGGATACGGGGGATGCAAGGCGAGTGAACCAATGCATACTTTATTCCAAGAGGGCCAGGGTTTATATAGGGTTAGAAACCAATATTACAATTACAGGGTAAAAGATCAATACAGCATGACATTTGTCTTAAATACAGAAGTGGAGGAAATTTCCTCCTGTGAGGGCAGGAACTTGATACAAATGCCGTTCTAATTACAGGAGGTAGTGACTACAAAGATTATTGATATCAAAACAAGGAACTGTATACAACCTAGGTAAAACTATAATTATCTCCTAGCTACTATCTCCTTAAGGCTAGATAACATCAATCTTGACTTCTCCAAATACTTGTGAAATAACAGTGAGGAGACTTTCCTGTTTACAGTGAGACTCTAGTGAGGAGACTTTCCTGTTTACAGTGAGAATCTAGTGAGGAGACTTTCCTGTTTACAGAGAGAATCTAACACTAAAGGCAGCAAGTCTCCCTGAGGAGACTTGCTAAGTAGGGGGAAAAAGGAGATTCTCACAACAACTGGTGGCTTCCTTTGGCCCACAAACACCAGAAATTCCTTACTGGGAATGTGTTCCCAAGGGCCTATTAGTGTGCTAATGAGGCATCAGAGTAACCGTGCCGGGGCTAAATTTTTCCACTGGTTGGAGACTTTAATTCTCCAACAATTCCCCCTTTTTTATTAATTTTCCACAGCCGCTTCTCTGGAAAGTTTAAGGGCAGTTAGTAAAACATCAGAGGAATTATTCCTAGCGAAACGCTTCATTATAACTATGATGGAACAATATCCTAAGAAAAAGACACATAACATAAGTATCAAGGCAATAGAGGCACTTCCAACACTATGGGTAATACTTTGCCACCACCCCCTAGGGTCTAGTCCTTCTAAGGTCTGAGCTAGTCCTTGGGCTATATCATCAATAGTAGAGGCATCTGGCAATTCCTTTGAAAAGCTTCAAAAACCTCCCTGTACAAGCTTTGTTCACTTAACGTACCATTTAGTAGGGCTCCATCTATAAGCATTTGTATATCATTCCATTCACATTCAGAGGCATTATATTTATAAGGTGTTACACAGACATGACTAGAATTCCAATCGCAAGTCAAAAACAATCGTTGCTGTAAAGCCAGATATTTCTGTCCAAGCCAAAACACTCCTCTTTAACAGCTTCTAACTCATCTTGAAGGTGGGCATTTACTTCCAGCTGGTGTTGCCACAGATTGTGGGAGTCCTGTGCCACTGCACCATAAAGTCATGAGTTTGTACAGATTGTCGCAATGCGGCTCCGGATACTGCTGCAGTTGTAGCAATGGCAATCAGTCCAACAAGTCCTGCAATAATCAGTCCAATGGCACGACGACTCCTCCGCAGAAGCCGCTTGAAAAACTGCATTACCAATCCTTGTACAGGTCCTCCAGCCCAGGGACGATGCATGCGAACAGGAACCCAAAGGGAGTTGCGCTGGGTTAAAATCATGATCCTATCTTGACTAAAATTAAAGGTGACATTGTTATTCAAGCAGTATACAATTTACAATTTATGCAGGTAATGGCATTCTTTGTTATGTTTATGGGGCCGACCATCAGTACTTGTGGAAATGAACACAAGCAGAGATATTGTAGGTCTTTACAACTGTGAAGTTGTAGGAGGCCGAGGACCTTTTAGATCCTGAGTAAGTTCCATTGGCCAGCAATACGGGAGCCAGAGAAGCTGCTAATTTCCAGAGATGACGTTGTGGAGGAAATAGCCTGTCTCCATGGGCGAGAGCAGGCCGGGGGTCACTAAAGCCTGCTCCAAACCACCCTAAAAACTGTTTAGCAGACATGGCATTGGACATGTTCATAGATAAAGTAGGTTCACAAGATGAGTTATATTCAGTGCAGTTTTTCAACCACACACCAAAAGGTCCCCAATCATACCAAGTATGCTGGATTGTATTCCAAATAGTTGGAAAACTTCCTCGACAACTTTCCCAATGTCTTTCAGTAAAGTTTCAGGTTCAGATAAGTAAAATTGTCCACATTTAGGCAGGCCAGCAGGGCTAGCATAATTATCTAATTTATAGGTATGAGATCCCACAGACCAGGAAGACAGTCTAATCAGCCGAGTTCTACTGGAGTTATATGAACCTCCATGCTGAATCCAATATTGATATCTAAAAGGGTAACATGGGGAACGGCCTTGACAGATAGCTTTAGAGAACTGAGAATAAGAGAAGTTAAATGATCTTTCCTCTTCCATAGGAAAGACTGGAATGCCAGACCCATAGAGGGAGAGAGTAATTAGGAATAGATGTAAAAACAGAGACAGGGGCTTTTGTCCATAATATGGATGTAATAAAGGAGGGTTAGAAATATAGGCCCAATACATTACCTCTGATGTAGCCCCTACAGGTTACCAGTGCACACCTGTCCATTTGAATGGCCTTATCACTTGAATGAGAATGTCTCACCCCCTTGATGGACAGAGGGGTGTTTGTTGCTGGATCCACTGGAGCAGGTGCTAGAAAGATGGGCTGTCTTCTGTAGAAAACATAAGCATACCCTCGCCCCTGGGTTAACAACTCCCCGGGGACCCAATCTAGCCCAAACCCCCAATCTAATCCAAACCGGCTGCGGTTTGTTTTGCATAGGCGGAGCTAGGAAGTGTCGCTTCAGCTCTTGCTAAAACATCTCCTTGAGACAAATTTAAAAAGTTAAGGACAAATAATGCTTCTGCAATGACAGCAGGGGCTGTTTTATAAATACTTTTCATAGAAGTTGCATATCCCTCTGTACTATCCATACTCCCCCTCTTTAGTTTTGTAATTTGTGTTTTTAATGTATAATGAGCTCTTTCTACTATACCTTGACCTTGAGGATTGTATTCAATTCCTGTAACATGAAAAATGTTATGAAATTCTAAAACTTTTCGTACTTGTTTACTGGAATAAGCTGGTGCATTGTCAGTTTTATTTGAGAAGGAATCCCCATGACTGTGAATGTTTCTAGTAAATGTTGAATGACATGAGTCCCTTTTTCCCCTGGTAGAGGTGTTGCCCAAATAAAAGAAGAATGTGTATCAATGGATACATGCACATATTGTAAGCGGGCCAAATTCAGGATGTGTGTTACATCCATTTGCCAAATTTTATTAGGAGCAGTTCCTGACGTGTCAATTTTTGAGGGCTACATAAATCCGAATCTCCTTGAAGAATGGAAAATAGGTTGAAGGGCAAAGCCAATTGATGTCCCTAGTAACTTTTGAAAATTATTAAGAGTTTTAAACTCTTTAGTACGAATTTTATTAATTGGGGGTAATTACTTGTCTTTTAACTAAATATCCCAGATACTTAAATGGTTCTTCTGTTTAAATGAATTTTATCAGGGGCAATTATTAAATTATACTGTTGAAAGTCTAAAGGCAAAATTTGTAACAATTTTGATACAATATTTTTATCAGGTGCAGCAAATAATAAATCATTTTATTGAAAACCTGTAAAACAAACTGGAGTAGTAATTAAACAATCATCTTGATAGCCATCGTTTTCCTATATCCAACTTAAAACAAACATTTTAAATTTCATATCTCAGAATACATTTTTGATCTCAAGTCTTTTACCAAGCCTGGTTGTATTAAAAGAAATCTGGAGCCTAGGTATCACCCATTGCTTCATGCTGCTTGTTTTTCACTTCCAAATTTCTTATCTAGAAAGGCATTCTAAAACCTTTTAAAGTAGAGGCTTTCACAACTTTACCTCAGCCTGTATTTGCATAGAAAAAACTGAAGCCCAGGGGGCACATTGCCTCCTGGTTGTCTGCTTTAAAAGAGCCATTTTCCTATATACAGAGAGTTAATGAAAGTTGTGTACTTCTATCCCCCATTAGTTTATATACTTTAAAATATTTACCTGATTATATGTGACTTAAGATAGTTAATCTTACTGTTACATTACAGTATACACTTAAAAAATTTAGTACCTGATTCATTAAATTGATACCCAAAACAATTGTAACAAGAGTACACTTAGCAGTGTGTCCCAGAATTATAACCATGAGATTTCAGAGTTAGCATATTTGCCTTTTGATACATCCAAATTGCAAACCTGTACAGAAATCGAGTTATATCAGGTAAATAAACTTTTAACTCTCCTTTAAGATATTCCAATTTTAATCCATCCTAAGGGGCAGTTTTAGAAGTATCAGTCAAATCATACATTTTACCCTGAGGTTTCCAATGTTTATACCTGAAAACAAAAGAAATAAAAGAAAGGCCTCCATTGGCCTGTCCTATAGAATGGGCCTATCTCCATCCTACTCCTTAGAGCTTGATGAACTGCCTTGGGGCCAGCTTGCCCTCTCCCACTATGAATGGACGCCACCCTACGGCTGTCCCATCACGTGGATTGGCTAAACTGCACTTTTGTCAGTTTACCCCTCACTACTGAGGATAGGTTCAAGGGCCCATGCTAAGTTCTTATTTATTTATTTATTTATTTATTTATTTATTTTTAACCATGAATTAAAGAATTTTTAACTATAGTTCCTTTTAAAATAAATAATCCTTTAAGCTTTTGGTAATGCCCAAAATTCAATGATCTTTTGAAGTTTAAAGTTAAACTAACCTATTTTTACATCATACATTTTAATCTTGAACACATTCACACCCACATACATTTGTGTGTGAGCACACACACATACATACATTCACATATGTAGGTATTAATGTAAACAGAACTTAAAAGCAGTCCAAAACAACTATCAGCCGTACATTTTTTAGTGGCAAAAGGTATATTTTCCAATCTTACTCTTGTAATGACCAAAACTTAAAACAAAACCTTTAATGAATGATTTTAGCATTGTTTAGTCTTATTCGCTAGGAACTATTAGTTTTAGCAAAGTATCTTAGCATACTAAACACTGAAGATAACTGGGTTGGGGTCCCCTGGAGTATACTGAGTCCACCTAGCACTTGACTCTTAGTGTTTACTCTCAGGCTAAGATTAGCCTAGCCAGCTGTTTGAACTCAGCTCTTAGCAGCCTGCACTTTTTCTGCCTTCTTGCAGAAGGAAGACACAGTACCTAGTAAATGTTTTGCCCATAGACATGTAAATGGACAACAGAAATAAGGAAACAAAAGTTTATGTTTAAAACTGGTGCCAATCTCAAAGACAAAACTAGTCAAGACAAAACAGAACATAGAAACAGAGGCTTTTACGCCTTGGATGGCATGTCCAGCGTCCACAAGCTGCCAGCCAGAGTGATGGAAAGTTCATAGGGCCCTGAAAATTCTCAGGGGATCCTCCCCAGTGGAGATTTCCATCCCCTGGCAATCAACCTGCCGAGGCCGCCACCAGAGGACTTTTTTCCCAATTTAGCACTCCACACGAAACACAACTAATCAAACAAGGACAAAGACACATGAAACATGTAGCGCAGGCGCAAATTAAAAGTGCAATTGCAGTAAAAATTCTCTTGGGAAGTAAAAGAAAAATCACTAGTCCTTCCCCAATTCCAGGCTGATGGACTAAAACAGGGAATGTGTTCCAAGGGCCTATTAGTGTGCTAATGAGGCATCAGAGTAACCGTGCCGGGGCTAAATTTTTCCACTTGTTGGAGACTTTAATTCTCCAACACCCAAGCAATTAAAGGGCTCAATTCAATAAAAATTAATAGCTTGAGGCACTCAACCTTTTTTCTTGGAGGCTGCCAAAACTTTCTTATTTTAATATTCCATTTCAACATCTAGGAAATGTGAATGCTAGAGAGGATCCAATCACTGAACATTTCTAAAGTCACATAGGTGTATGCGCTAGGACTCATAGATTATAGGGCTTTAAAATTATATGGATCAAGAACTATTACTGTGCTGTAGAAGTGTGGCCTGACCTTGTATGTTGATTCAGCTTAAGCTCATTGAAATAATAGCACATATTTCAATGGTCAAAGATGAGAAATACATTCACATGCAAGTCATACAGTAACTATAATAATACAATAATAACTGGGCCAGAAAATTCATGGGCTGGACTGTGAAATCAGAAGCTGATATGTAGAAATGCTGTCTGAATTGGGTTTTCTGAAAGGACCCTAAGGTGTTTACTACTGAGTGAAATTTTCTTTTGTCCTTTTTTTTTTTTTTTGTCAGTCATAGGATTTGAACTCGGGGCTGGGATTCTCTCTGAGCTGTTTTGTTCAAGTCCAGTACTCTATCACTTTGAGCCACAGTGCCACTTGTGCTTTTGTGGTGGTTAATTGGACATAAGAGTCTCACAGAATTTCCTGCTCAGACTAGCTGTTGATCTGTGATCATCAGACCTCAAGCTCGTGAATAGCTAAATGTACTGGTGTGAACAACTAATGCCTGGCTGAAATTTTCTTGTGACCTATGTGTTAATAATTTCCAAGCCTTTTTATTTGTCATTGGAGACATATGAAACCTAAGTTCTCCTGGGATAGTGTTCTAATATTTACCTGTAGGCCAAATATATATTGGCTGCTAACTCTTTCAGAAGAGTCAATTAAAAAATTTCAAAACTGAATAAGTTGGTTAAGATTGCTCCTTTCCCAGTTCTGTTTTGCCCGTTTTTAGCCTTCTGTCTTTCAATCAGGCTGATTATCTTGCAACGACTGTTGCAACTTTAGACTCAAAAGAAAAGCTCTAAATTACTATGAATGGTGATGATCAAGGATATTATACTTGAGTTCCTGTCTAATTGAATGTAATGGCACTTGAGAATAAAGATGTTCTCATCCTTTTGACATCGCCAGGCATCCTTTTCGGAAGGGTGAATGGAAAGGTGCGAAAATGAA